>NC_059396.1:1079744-1379744 GCF_905220565.1 Melitaea cinxia | reverse complement strand
TTGACTGAGGTAGGGCATAGCAGGATATGCCCTGATCAAAATCTGGAGCAGTCTGTCTGGGGAAGCAGCTCGACCTTACAGAAGATCACAGCTAAATAATACTACTTTCAAGCAGTGTTGTGCTCCTGTGGTGAGTAATGGGTCCAGAGCTTCTGCGCAGGGTCGGGGTAGGCAACGTACTTGCAATCCTTCTGGTGTTGCCTGTATACAGGTTATAGGTAATCCGTACGCTTGTTTACCGATCTAGTTGTATAATAAAAAGTGGCAAAACACCTACCTCATAATAATCCAGCACGATATTATTCCCGTATATACTGACGAGCGGGAACCTGGACATCACATGAGGCGGAAGCGGCTCCCCCCCCTCCTCCTCTACTCGAAACCGCAGCGCACCCCCATAAGATAAAACGTGGTCACCGAGGAACAGTTCTCCGAGCTCTGCGTACACAGGAACTGGCGGTCGGGGGATAGATATCGTAGCTTCCAGAATGCTGGTGCGAATTGCGAGGAGTGAATCTTGATCCATCTGTTAGAGATATTGTTACACCTTTTTATGGTAAGACTGTCGCCAGATTCTAGATATAGAAGCAATAATTACTGTATAAATTAGTCACTTAAGATGCTAAGATAATAACTGTTTTTTGATTGAAGTAATCGTATCAGCAGATATATTTTGTTCAAGTTTTACAGGAGATCGCTAATTACTTAGTTTCAAGTAAAGAATTATCTTTGGTAAATAAAATATTCAGATCACCAAAAAAATCAGGGGTAGAGTCAGCAACGCGCTTGTAATACTCCTGGTGCGCGCGTCTATAGATTACGGTAATCGCTTGCCATCCAACTGATCTTAAAGCTGTTTGCCACACTGAGGGTTTTAAAACAATGAGAAGCTTATAAGCATTACCGTAGCCAAGTCCCCTCGAAGCAGCTTCAGATGCAGCGGTGCTGCAGCGTGTAACGCAGCGCGCGCAACCTCTGCTTGCGTGCACTTCGCACTTCGCCCAAAGCAGAAGCATGCCGTACAACCCATTGGGTTGCTGGCGGCCAGACCGAAAGTACCGTCCAGACACTCGTCACATTTTTCACCAACCACATTTTCCTGAAATAATTGTAAATTTTGTATTCCTATTTGAAATTATTTTTTTTTAATTTTAAAAATAAAAATAAAAATATTAATTGTAATGTTGATAATATTAAGTGTTTTTGAACGAATGCCAAAATTGTATAAATAATAATTAATACAATAATTGGATTTATTTTCTTAACTGGCAATGGGAAGAATTGAAACAAAACAGATAATTTTAAAATATGCAATTTTACAGATATAGTGTTAAATAGTCATCTATCTAGTCGTGAACTGAAGTGTAAAGATGCACCCAATCAAACAAAATTTAAAAAATTTGAACCTTTCGGTTCTTGAAATTATTATAATTTTAATATACCTTACCTTGCAAAGACACTGCCCTCTTTGGTCACAATCACACACGCCATTCTCACAGCCTCGAGTGCCAGCGGGTGAGCAGCTACACGGTCTGCAGCGGGGTCCGAAGTACCCGGTTGCGCAACGCCCACAATCACGACCAGCCCAGCCAACGCGGCATCGGCACTGGCCAGTTATTGCATCACACCCATCTAGGAGGACAGAACTGAATTTATACGTTATGGAAGGATACCCTCGGTTTTCGGATAGCAGCATCTTACTTATGATACTTTGTTAAGTCAGCATAACAAAAACATGTTCGTCTAAGTTAGTTTCGTACCATCTTAGCAATTCTAGACAGTTTTAGAATACTGGTCTGAAGTTAATTTTTGTAAACAAAAGGCGCACGCCGTATAGAATTTTTTTTTATGTAGTAAAAATGGCATGGGCAACTTAAAGCCCGTGGCTATTGCAAAATTATTAAAAAAAAAGTTAGTCGCATTTTTTCTTTAGTTTTATTTAAACTTTTAAAACTTATTTATTATAATTTAATTTTGAGCATTATATCTTATTCTACCAACCAGAAATAGCCCCAGGTCCACAGGCGCAAGGTCGGCAACCCGCCGCTCGGCCCCAGTAACCACGTGCACAGTGCTGGCAACCAGGCCCACGCGTGCGTGCCGGGCACACACAACGACCCGTTATAGGAGAACATACACGACCCTCCGTGCATTCAGGACACGCTGTCAATGTCAATGTTTCGTAAATGACAGTTCAGTTTGCTACTAAATATAGTTAAAAGGACGCTAATGAATAAAATACTGGTTATAATTCTACTTTGAACTTATTCTTAAAAATTAAATATGAAAACTATTAAATATAAAAATGAAGGTTTTGAATCAAAATTTCTTGGAAGACCGTTATCAAGTTATGATAATAATTAGCAGGAACAAGGATTATATTAATGTAACTATTTGATGAGTAATGACTGCCACTGTACATCCGTACATTCTGGGGTACATTCTGGTCTGAAATAGAAATGGTAAAAAGGCCATGGCTACGAATCTAATGAAATATAAAAACTTCTGTTTTGCATTCTGATATATATTTGTCAATACACTAAAAGAGTAACTATTCAATATCTTGTTCTTTTAAACGAAAGTAATGCTCCGAATAGAAGACACTTGCACATCGTAAAGGTCTTTCAAATATAAAATATCGTCAGCATTAACTACATAAATAAAACTCACGTAAACATCCAGTAGGTCCGAACCCATAGTAACCAGACAGGCACCTATCACATCTTGGTCCACCCACCCCAACGGAGCAAGCGCAGAGCCCTGACACAGGGTCGCAGGCAGCAGCACCGGCACCACACTCACAGCGTCGACACCCTCCCTGCTCGAGACCCCAGTAACCTTCCTAAGGACGACAATTTATGTATCGCTTCATCGCTTCAGCCTGTAATATCCCACTACTGGGCATAGGCCTCTTTCCCCATGTAGGAGAAAGATCAGAGCTTAATCCACCACGCTGCTCCAATGCGGGTTGGCGGATATATTTCCTACTATGAGTAACGATCGCTATCAGGTGTACATGATAACAACCGGGACCGACGGCTTAACGTGCTCTCCGACGCACGGTGGGGAGACCCACAAGGACTGCACAAACACCCAGACCATGACAAACACCTGTATGGCCAATACAAATGTTTGTCCGAACCCGCAACCGCCAGCGCAACCGACACAATCCATGGCTGTGACCGTTGCGCCAACGCGGCGTCTTCAATTTATGTAATTAATTTATATTAAACCTACTAGCTTTCTCGTGTATACAATTTGAAGATTTTCAAGCGGAGTATTAAGATGAACCAATACAACTGCGAAAGCGCGTGATGCGCCGACAAAAATACAGGCAGGTACAATAATAGGTACAGATTAAAAAAAATTGAATTTTTAGTTTCTGGTCTATGAAGACACAAAATACACTTCGAGTTTCATTATAGGTTGGACTTAGAAGATACCTGAATTTGGGGATACAAGATTAACTGATGACTGATTAATTATCTTTTATTTTTATAACCTCTTAAATTAGTCCATTATTAGTTCCCTTTCCTTAATTACAGAAATTATTGTATAAAAAAATATTATATTTTAGATAATTTGTATAATGGTTTTGATCCCAGAGACTTTTTTAGTTTTTCTGGCTTATAATACTCGTAGTAATATTGTATTTTATAAGCGGAGGGAAAACAATAAAGAAAGCAAATTTTGAATACTTTTATCCTGTATATTCAATACCTAATATCATAAAAATATAATAATAATTATATTTTTATTCATTAACAATAAAAAAAAAAAAAAAAATAATGACGTAATCTCGTTTAAACTCAATAAAGGAGGTTTACATGGAAAACTTATTGAAAACAATAGTGCATTAGAATATTCTTTAATACAATGAATATGTAAATCTCGTATCGTAAATATATGCAAAAGAGCGTTCAAACGATTAGGTTTTGTTATTCGCACAGTTAAGGGATTCACTAACATCAAAGCAATCTCTTTACTGTATGATGCCCTGATAAGAAGTCAGCTTGAGTATAATGCGGTAGTATGGTCTCCACATGAAGTCAAATACAGTCTCATGCTGGAACGTATTCAAAATAAATTCACCAGGTTTCTTTACCATAGGCTTTATGGCGTGTATCCCTTGTATCCCTTGATGTATCCAACATTGTTTGTATTGGGCATGGTTGGATACAACAAGTTGGAGACTAGGAGAGAGCTGGCTCTGGCAACTTATATTTTAAAATTATTCCGCGGTGTTATCAATAATCCAGGGGTACTACAGTGGATAGGTTTGAGCGTACCCGATAGGTATCTACAACGAAGGCGGCGACCGAGCTTATTTGCAGTACCCCACGGCAGAACCGAGCTAGTGCGCAACGGCCCCCTTGCTCGTTCAATCAGAACGCTGAACTTAGTGGCTGACACACTAGACCTTTTTTCTTGTTCGTGGAGTGAATTCGCAAAAGTTACTTTGTACATAATATGTTATGAGAAATGAATTTAATGTTTTATAGTTATTAATGTTACATTGTTTTGTTTTTAATGTTATGCTCAAGTCAGCTAATTCTTTTTTAATTGTAGTTTAATTTTTTTTTTTTATTCCTTTTGCTTTTTGTCTCGTTTACTATGTCTAATGAATTGGGTTATGCCTGTAATATTAGATGTAAGAAATAAAATAAAAAATAAAAATGTTGAGGCTTTAACAGGACACTTGACAAGCCCACATTAACTTGGACCTTGTTCAAGTCACATACTGTACCTATCGTAATGATCCCTACCGAGTTACCGAGTTGTATGTAAATCAGTTAGCACGGAGCTCCGCAGAAATACCGCCGTGACATTTTGCTTAACATGGAACTTTGAACGGGTTGGGACAGAGGTCCGCTTCAACGTTGTTTTATGTCTGGTGTGCTATGGAATACTAAGAGTAATAATCTTTTTGTTCATTTCAAAATAGCAGCTACCAGTACTGATTCTAAAGAAAGTGTAGGTATATACATTTTTTAACCGACTTCAAAAAAGGAGGCGGTTACTCAATTCGAATTTCAAATATATCATTTCAAATTTATCATCATTACAGCCTATACAGTCCACTGCTCGACATCGGCCTCCACAAGTTTACGTCAAAAATAACGTGAACTCATGTGTTTTGCCCATAGTCACCACGCTGGGCAGGCGGGTCGGTGACCACAGTACTGGCTTTGTCGCACCAAAGACGCTGCTGCCCGTCTTCGGCCCGTGTATTCCAAAGCCAGCAGTTGGATGGCTATCCCGCCATCGGTCGGCTTCTTAAGTTCCAAGATGGTTGTGGAACCTTGTTATCCCTTAGTCGCCTCTTACGACACCCACGGGAAGAGAGGGGGTGGCTAAATTCTTTAGTGCCGTAGCCACACAGCACCCGTAGCCACACAGCAAATTTATCATATTCAAATATAATTATATATATATATATATATATTGTTACGGCCCTAGCCAGTCCAGCAGAGCCTCAGAGGTCGGGGCCCATCAGCGACCTCCCGGCGGACTGCCTAGGGTCGGGTACGGAATACCTATGGCGATCAGGATATGCGGCGTGAGCAAGCAAATACAAAAAAGGGGTTGAAAAATAAGAAGGAAATTGCACTTACCTTCGAAGGGCAGCTAGGGTCTATTGGGATCGAAGATCGCCAGGGAACGTGTATAGGTCGTGTGGTGTGGTGTGACGTTAAGTGTAAAATAGGTGTCCTGACAGTCCCCGAGAAGGAGGCCCCAGGCCCCCAGACTTCGACAGTGAGTAGACACTCCCAGTCACTCGCCAGCAGACACGTCACAGAATTGATTATAACGAAATAAATAACTCAGTCAATACACAAGCAGTTACAGTCTCAAGCACAACAACAAATATTTACAGTTAAGTTATAAGCACAGCAATTAAATATTTACAGTTACCAAATAAATCGTTAGATATATTCACAGGACTGCGTGCGGTCACGCCAGCAAAGAGTCCAAACCCAACATTGGGGTTCTCATAAAGCTACACAGAAAATTGCGTTCGTGCAGAGCGAATTCGAGACACTTCGCCATATCGAGAAGCGATACGACCACTACCGTGCAGAGCGAACGCGAGACTTTTACAGTTAAGTTATAAGTACAGCAATTAAAACGATATCAGTAAAGTAAGTAAGTAAGCAGTTAATAAACCACGAGGCACGCGCAAAACAATAAGTCCAACAATAGGAACTGGCCGGCCGTCGAGCAGCGATACGGCCACACCTTGCAGAGCGGACGCGAGACTTTATTCGCCGTATCGAGCAGCGATACGTCCGCTACCGTGAGAGCGGAATCGAGACTGTTCGCCGCTAAGCGGCGCGGGCGACGGCGACGGCGGGGAGCCGTGCCACCTGGCGATATCACCGATGAAGCCCATACAGAAAAAAAGCGTCGCTAACGCAGCGAAATGGTATTACAAAATCATAAGTAATAAATGACAGAGCCACGGTTAAACTAAACCCTAAGGCAATCGCTCTAAGGCGCGATTTGGCCTAAACAATCCCCCGTCCCGGACAGAATGGCATTATGTCCGCGAGCAAATTGGTAAACGAAACAGGGTCGGATCGGATCAGGTCAGAGACCCCACGGCGAAAACAAAGCAGCTAAGTGCGGCCACAAAGGCTTCAGTGCTGAGGGCACTTACAAGTTTCAGATGAACGGCCTTAGTGGAGAGACACACGAACACGCACAGGTAGGCTCCATATGAGCACGCGTTACGAAAGCAGGACGACTTGACTAAGACAGGGCCAGCAAAATCAGTTCCGACTCCAGCGAATGGTCGGATGGCAGTGACGCGATCGGCTGGCAAGTCGCCCATCATAGGGTGAGAAATGGCGGCCTTCAGTTTGTAGCACGGGATACATTTAAAGATGACGCTCCGGATGGTGCGTCGGCCCTAAGACAGGGCCAGCAAATTAATTCAGCTCTTCCCCTAGGAGCGGGAGGCTCCAGGCCTCCGATGCCAAACATTCGACGTGATTCAGAGCTCCAGGGGAGCCCTAGTCTTCCCACCAACCAAATAGAGGCCACACAATGTTGTGAACCCGAGTCCAACAAGGCGCGAGATGTTAGACAGTCGCCCTTCGGGCTGTACACCTGCACTGAGGCTGTCTGCAAAAGGACAGTTTGACAGCTTAAAGGCTCAGTGGAGGTGGCCGTGGTGGGAGATAGGGCGGCAGCTACCTAG
This sequence comes from Melitaea cinxia, assembly GCF_905220565.1. Taxonomy (NCBI): domain Eukaryota; kingdom Metazoa; phylum Arthropoda; class Insecta; order Lepidoptera; family Nymphalidae; genus Melitaea; species Melitaea cinxia. The sequence continues at coordinate 1,372,540 of NC_059396.1, read as the reverse complement.
TTGGAGCTGCCTCCATCGGACCAGTCCTCGCGCCGGGGGTCCTCGTAGCGGCAGTCAGGTGACAACTCGACCACCGGCGGCGAGGTAGCGCTAAGCGGAGAGGCCCGGAACTCAGAGGGCCTCGGCCTAGCGGGCCGGGACAGATAAGAGGTCCTAGGGACCTGGTAAGGTCGCCGACTCCGACCAAGGGGGGGAGGGTGGCGCTCCAGTCGCGGCCACTTAGCTAAGGGAGGAGACAGTGGTCTTGACGACAGCTGAGTGGCGGCGAACTCTCTCTCGACCCGCTGAGGAGGGGGGGTGCAGACCCCCCCGCCCCTGGCAGGGTGACCCCCCAACTGCTCAGGGGAATGTCCCCTGTTCAAGCCGGGGGAGCAGTGGTTGGTGGGCGAGCGAGAAGCGTCACGCGCCAGAGGGGGCTGACTAGCGCCCCCGCCCGTGGCAGAGGCGCGGTTGGAAGGGGCGCGAGGAGGAGCGCTGAACGGGCCCAGGCACAAGATCTCATGATGAGGACCCGAGCAGTGCGGACAGGGCCGCTGGTGCGGACAGTCCCTTTGCAAGTGCCGCTCCAAACAAGAGAAGCACCAGCGGCGATCGCGAGCTATGTTCCGCCTCGCCTTGGCGGGCTTAGCCCGCAGCTTAGGGCAAGCCGCGGCCCGGTGCTCCGACCCGCGGCAGTAGTTGCAGTTAGTAGGAGGAGGAGGAGATTCCCTGGCCACTAGGCCTGTATATGTAGGGAGAGGGCGGCGCCCTCCGGAAGGAGCTCCAGCTGCCTTCCGCGGTGTCGGCGATGACCTCCCGGGCGGGTTGAGCCCCTCAGATGCCCTGGAGGTGCCAGCAGCGCCCGCCGCGTTTGCGACCTGCCTACACCGTTGCTCTAAAAAGAGCAGCAGGTCTCTAAAAGACGGGATATGATCCGCTCCGTCCCCGCCATACCTCTCCTCAAAATGGATCCGCAGATTGAGGGGTAGGCGGGACAGTACGAGGTGGAGCAACAAAAAAGATCCTCCGGCCCCTTCGTCGACCGGAAGCTCCAGACGCCTCAGCGAATTGCACGCGACTACGACAGGATTAATAATATCCTGACGTAGCCTCGTCCTGTCAGTCAGTAGCGGGAGATTCAGAAGCTGTCGGGCATATTCGTCAGCCAGCAGCCGGGTGTTTGCGTACCTCCTCTCTAGGAGGTCTCTTGCGATCAAGTAGGAGTCGTCGGCCAACTTCAAGTGACCAACGACCGCAAGGGCCTCCCCTTCAAGAGAAGAGACCAGGTACGCCATTTTTTGACCGAGGGACAAGTCCCCCCGGGCGTGGACTAAGCTATCAAAGAGGCCTATGAAGGCCAGCCACTCACCAATAGCACCCGAGAACTTGGGCAAGTCCAATGTGGGCAACTTACCTAATAGCTCAGCTTGAGCTGGATTCCGCCGCGGAGACTCCAGTTTCGCCAGACCCTCCATCTGGCTCTCACGCGCCTCATGCGCCAGCTTGCCCCTTGCCTCAACCAAGTCGTCCGTGAAGTCGACGAATTGCTCATAATCCCGACGAGCGGAGTCCTTGACTCCGCTCTCCACATCCGCAGACAAAAGCTCAGTGTATGCGCTCTCGACCAAGGCCAGTCGATCCCGAACCTGATCCGCCCGCTGCGCTAAATTATACACTCGGTCGGCGCGCCCGATCAGTGTGTGGGCATGCGCCGCCCAGCGCAGCTGCTCCTGAATTATCAGCGCAGGTGCCTTGGGTTGCTTGTGAGACGGCATCATATATAACGATAAACAAATGCAGTGATATAAATTCCAACAACCAATACAACAATAAAAAATACAGATACAAATCACAGCAATAATTACAGTAATAACAGTAAGAAAATATAAACAGTAAAAAAATATAAACAGGGATGTGCCACACAGGCTAAACCTACCCGAAGCTACTCAAATACAAATACCCTAAACAAATATAACCCCTATCAGTTAAACTCACGCAGCTCAAGGCGTGGGGGGCTCTGCTACCAAAATGTTACGGCAACCACGCTCTGCTACCAAAATGTTACGCTACGCTAAACCACGCTCTGCTACCAAAATGTTACGGCCCTAGCCAGTCCAGCAGAGCCTCAGAGGTCGGGGCCCATCAGCGACCTCCCGGCGGACTGCCTAGGGTCGGGTACGGAATACCTATGGCGATCAGGATATGCGGCGTGAGCAATCCAATACAAAAAAGGGGTTGAAAAATAAGAAGGAAATTGCACTTACCTTCGAAGGGCAGCTAGGGTCTATTGGGATCGAAGATCGCCAGGGAACGTGTATAGGTCGTGTGGTGTGGTGTGACGTTAAGTGTAAGATAGGTGTCCTGACAGTCCCCGAGAAGGAGGCCCCAGGCCCCCAGACTTCGATAGTGAGTAGACACTCCCAGTCACTCGCCAGCAGACACGTCACAGAATTGATTATAACGAAATAAATAACTCAGTCAATACACAAGCAGTTACAGTCACAAGCACAGCAACAAATATTTACAGTTACCAAATAAACCGTTAGATATATTCACAGGACCGCGTGCGGTCACGCCAGCAAAGAGTCCAAACCCAACATTGGGGTTCTCACAAAGCTACACAGAAAATTGCATTCGTGCAGAGCGAACTCGAGACCTTACAGTTAAGTTATAAGTACAGCAATTAAAACGGTAGCAGTAAAGTAAGTAAGTAAGCAGTTAATAAACCACGAGGCACGCGCAAAACAATAAGTCCAACAATAGGAACTGGCCGGCCGTCGAGCAGCGATACGGCCACACCTTGCAGAGCGGACGCGAGACTTTATTCGCCGTATCGAGCAGCGATACGTCCGCTACCGTGAGAGCGGAATCGAGACTGTTCGCCGCTAAGCGGCGCGGGCGACGGCGACGGCGGGGAGCCGTGCCACCTGGCGATATCACCGATGAAGCCCATACAGAAAAAAAGCGTCGCTAACGCAGCGAAATGGTATTACAAAATCATAAGTAATAAATGACAGAGCCACGGTTAAACTAAACCCTAAGGCAATCGCTCTAAGGCGCGATTTGGCCTAAACATATATATATATATATATATATATACACGGTCGAATTGAGTACATTAAAAAAAAAATTTTTTTTAATGTATGTTCGGGGTAACTTTGTCGTTTATGAACAGATTTTGATAATTCTTTTTTTGTTAGAAAGGAGATATTCTAAGTGTGATACCATGATACGGAAACAAGGATCTGATAATGGGACTTAAGAGAAATCGAGGGAAATATTTGATAATGCGTATTTACTTGACTATTTTGTCGTCTACCTACGTTGTATTACTTATTGATGTAATCGAAATCGGTTTTTTATCGTTTGCCAGCAAACACAATTATTTAACAATATTTATTTATATCTTTGCTCGATAGTTTTAATTTTATGTTATTTTTAACCGACTTCCAAAAAAGGAGGAGGTTCTCAATTCGACTGTATTTTTTTTTTTTTTTAATGTATGTTATATCAGAACTTTTGACTCGGTGGAGCGATTTCGACAAATTTTCTTTTAATCGAAAGGTGGTGTGTGCCAATTGGTCCCATTTAAATTTATTTGAGATCTAACAACTACTTTTCGAGCTATATCTAATAATGCGTTTTTACTTGACGCTTTTTTCGTCGACCTGCGTTGTACTATACCGCATAACTTTCTACTGGATGTACGGATTTTGATAATTCTTTTTTTGTTGGAAAGGAGATATCTCAAGTTTAGTACCATGATAAGGAAACAAGGATCTGATGATGGGATCCTAGAGAAATCGAGGGAAACTCTTGAAAATCCGCAATAACTTTTTACTAGGTGTACCGATTTTGATAATTCTTTTTTTGTTGGAAAGAAGATATCCCTATTTTAGTACCATGATAGGGAAACCAGGATCTGAAGATGGGATCCTAGAGAAATCGAGGGAACTTCTTGAAAATCCGCAATAACTTTTTATTAGGTTTACCGATTTTAATGATTTTTAATTTAATCGAAAGCCGAAGTTTATCATGTGGTCACATTTAAATTTCATCGAGATCTGATAACTACTTTTTGAGTAATCTTTGATAATGCGTTGTTTGATAACGTGTTGTTGTTGCGTGTTTTGATAATGTTGTTGTTGCTTGACTATTTTTTCATCGATCTACGTTGTATTACTTGTCGATGTAATTGAAGTCGGTTTTTTTTTCGTTTGCGAGCAAACATAATTATAGGAGTTTTATTTTGTTGTAACAACAGAAATAAGCTCTTAAATGAAATGAGTTTTTCGCTAGTTTTGTTTCGATATTTTTTATCTGCCATTTATATTGAGTGTATATTCTTTGACTAGTAAGCCTTTTTTTGTGCCTATTTGGATAGTCGATCTGAAGGCGTAAACTCCAGTCGTGCGTCGGAGCTGACACACACATTTTTTTCGTCAACCTATGGTGTTATACTAGTCGATGTAATTGAAGCAAACACAATTATTACACTAGAATATTGGATTAAAAAAATAGTGTGAAATTTAAAAAACGTTACCCCAGGAAACTTTTACGAGTAGAAGTTAAACACATTACATAATCATATACTTATATCTATTCACCTATTCCCTTTGCCAGGTGCGTGAAAATTTTAACCCAATAATTGTCGTTGGCCTGTAATTACACTGTTTATTCGATTAAATGCTATTCGGTTGCTTGTAATTTATGTGGGACATTGTAATTTGTTCGAAAGGATTTGTGGCTTGTTGGCGATTTTAGACATCGTGACGAATTTAGGTGTTACGAATTGAAGCTTGAAATGCCAAAGAGATTAATCACATGGAAATTGTATGAGCCTTGATTTCGAAAATTGTTATTATTTCCATTAACATTTATGCACGAAACACGTTTTGCAAGTAATACTTTATTTATTTTATTTTTTTTAATAGAAGAGGGGGAAAACGGACAGTCGGCTCACCCCCCGGACGCTCGGTGGTAAGTGAAAAGAACATCCACAGAGACTCCCTACGTCAATGACATCTCCGGTACTGCAGAAGCCTTTCGTTCTTGCGTTAATTTCAAACATGCATTTTTTTATAGAAATTTAAAAGCGTGTGTAGCTTACCTCACAAGTGTCACAGGCGCGGCCGGTGACATGCGCTCGACAGCGACACTGCCCTGACCGAATGTCGCAGACACTGCTCTCCGCACCGACCGACGAACAATTGCAACCTGTAACAACATACACAATATAAAAAATATAGAATTTACAAATTTTTCGAAGGGAAAAATTCTTTTGACGCATCGCACACACATTTTATCGTAGGTAGTAAGTTAGGCTGATCCGTCACGCTCTGAGCTGAAAGGCTCGATCGGGTGAACTCGGGACTTATTGCGTTATAGCTTGATTGCAATTGCCAATGAAGTTATCACTTCTGCTGTGCGATCTTAAGCACATACTAATTTTTTAATTTGAATTATAATTTAGTGATATCATTCTTATTTAAATAGTATGTTCAGGAATGTTTCCTTAAAATGTGAAAACTTTACTGATTAGTGTTTATTTGTGACATTTTTTGGTGGAATATAAAATAAATAAAAAATAAAAAGAGGAAAAATAATTGTTTTAAACATTTTTTTATTCAAAAATGTTTAGAATTCCTAATGTGTGGGTAACATAAAAATAAAATCGTACATATTAATTGTTTTAAATTTAAACGTACCCAACCTTACACTAATAAACAAGCACTTCAACACCGCTTAAACAAACTACATAGCTACTAACTAATAACAAATTTATAGAAATAGGAGATAACGAATTGTAGGAACAATATAGATTGGCAAGGAATGCAGAAATTAATTAAAGGTATCAATTGACTACTACCGGTCGCTATTGCTATCTCTACTATGCGGAGCTGAGCGACTCAACTCATTTACGAGTAGGCGAATAAAATAATTTTCCTAAGCTATTAGACTTCTGATATACACAGGTACTAGTTGTACCTGGAATATTGCTACCAATTATTTTAACCATACATTTGTAACCGCCAACCCGCATCGAAACAGCGTTGTGGATTAAGCTCTGGTCCTTCTCCTACATAGGGAAAGAGGCCTTTGCCCAGCAGTGGGATAATACAGGCGGAAGCGTAACCGTACATTTATATATATGTACTAATATTATAAAGCTGAAAAGTTCAGGGAAACTAGTGTTACGAATTGAAAAATTATTTTTGTGTTCGATAGCCCATTTACTGAAGAAAACTATAGGCTATTTTACCTAAAATTAACGCAGATGAAACCGCGAGGTACAGCTAGTGTTGTAATATAGATTAAAGTTATCCAACAGCCATCAAAATGTACTGATTCATTAACGGCCGAACCCAATATTCAATCTATCTCTGGTTATGTCCTACTAGAGACAGAAATATCTATCTATCATTCATTTTACTGACCCAATAAACTTGTCGACGATAGGCAATCTTATCCTTCAAAGCTGTCTATCGACGAGAGGGAAGATAGCTTACTAGAGATAACAGTTCGTATGAAAATGACAGTGTAAGCGTCCCAATAATAATAGAGTTCTATCTGTCAGTAACGTTGGTTATCTTTAGTAACAACAATATCCGATCTATAGTTTTCGGGGGATAACTAAGATTTATTAATTGAAAAAGTATTTTCTTTGTTTAAAATAAAATTAATTTCGAGTGAAAAATAATGGCAGACTCAAGTTCAAGTAGCAGTTCAAGTGATATTGCTCTTTTGCAACAATTAATTGAATAAAAATAATAAGTTTCTTGTGAAATAATACTTACTTTACTCATCTTGTGAATAAAACAAACAATTTGGTGAATGATTGTACCTATAATTTGCAATGATTTGTATAATTTGAATTTTGATTTGTAAAAAAATTATACAAATTCAAACGAAACAACGATTCAATAAAGCGTAATGGCGTCGTAGCGTCTTTTCGTGTCGTGTTAAAACGTTCCGTTACTAGATTTACCATGCATTCCATATTAAAATAATATCATTTATTATAATTTAAAAAGTCTGTGTAAAAATTAATTTGTCCATATTTTTATAAAACAAGATTACTTTAATATGAATAAAATTTGTATGACAAATTTAAATACTACAAAACATCTGTGTAACATAACTGAGGCCGTCTGTGACGCTGCGTATACTGGAATGTAAGGAAGAGCTCAGGTAGCCGGTCTATCTACAGCTAACTAGAGATAGTAGTCCCCTATGCGAATTATTGGGACAACTACAAAGGATAGATAGCTAGTTATTAGCAGTCGATGATAACTACCTATCTCTATCTTTAGATTGAATATTGGGTTCGGCCGTTAGTAGTTTTAGTGAATGCATAGCCAAGATACAGATAGAGATAATAACAAAAAAAAAATGCACATATATGGCTTACACATAGGTTCCGTAAAATTATCTACATTAATTCAATAATTATTTTATCTCTTTTTTAGTATTTTTTGTTATAGCGGCAACAGAACTACGAGTATATAATCTGTGAAAATTTCAACTGTCTAACTATCACGGTTCATGAGATAGAGACGGGTGACAGACGGACGGTCAGCGGACTCTTACTAATAGGGTCCCGTTTTACCCTTTAGGTACGGAACCCTAAAAAGCATTATTCAATATGATGAGTAGTCCGAGAGTTAGGCACGTAGGTACATGCATTTCGGTGATTAATTTTTATATATGTGGTCAAAATTCGACCATAATTAATTTAAATTATAAGTTTAAATATTATTAAGGTTCTGTTGTCGAAGACTATACTCGTGTAAAAATTAACAAAAGAGTATATATGTGTATCAAATACATGGTAATGTGTGTAATATTGTTTTATTAATTTAATGTAATTTTTATGCATAATTAAAAAAGTGTTAGCATTCTACACACCTTCTATATAAACTATAAGTGTGCGAAATTTCGTACACCTCTGTCCGCGCAATTTTCGTAAAAAGGGGTAAAAAGTTTTTCCTTCACGTATTACTCGTAATATATGGAAGATGACGAAAACAGTAATATTTGTCTCAAAGTGTTCTAAGTTAGAGTACTTTGTTGTTTGTTTACTGGAAATATTTTAACTTAGGCTTTGATATTTTATCTCATTGCTAATGTACGAAACGAGCAGCGCTGGGAACAAGACATGAATTTAGCAGTTATTAATTTAAATCGAATCCATATTGACAGAGTCAGATATTACAAAGTAACCGGTGCTTTTAAGTAAGAATTTTGATTAATATTACGTAATCTTTATTTCAAAATTATTCATAGTTATGAAATTAAAGCAAAGATAATTGTGTTTGCAGGCAAACGAAGAAAAACCGACTTCAATTATATCGATAAGTAATACAACGTAGGTAGACGAAAAAATAGTCAAGTTAATACGCATTATCAAAGATTACTCCAAAAGTTGTAATCAGATCTCGATAAAATTTAAATATGACCACATAATAAACATCGGCTTTCGATTAAATTAAAAATCATCAAAATCGTTACACCCAGTAAAAAGTTATGCAGATTTTCGAGAGCTTCCATCGATTTCTCTGGGACGCCATCATCAGATCCTGGTTTCCTTATCATGGTACCAAACTAGGGATATCGCCTTTCTAACAAAAAAAGAATTATCAAAATCGGTCCATAAACGACGGAGTTATCCCCGAATATACATAAAAAAACATATGTACGGTCGAATTGAGCAACCTCCTCCTTTTTTTAAAGTCGGTTAATAAATATGGTATACTTTTTAGGATATTAATTAAATCCAGTGGCTCAATTGACATTTTTGAAATTGATTCCACTCGAACTATTCCAGAGAAGGTTAACTAAAACACAAATATTTCAATACAAATTGTTAAAACAAAAAAAAAAGTAAACTATTTCATTCAAAGCATTACGAATAGTAATTTAATACGCACTTAAAACATTAAAACAATGAAACGGTCGGAGTTTAGAAAACAATGGAAATAAAAATCTTAGTAAGTTTTTGTTTCATATCACATTACATTGAACATACATTGTAACTGAGTTCAGAGTAAGGGAAATATTCAAATTCATTTTACTTGAACACGTCATACATTTACGTTTCGATATATATATTCGATATATTTCGATATGTGCTACGGTCATTCGCGTGTTCGATGCTTGTAAGATTTTTTTTATATACCTATATCACTAGGTCGGCAAACAAGCATACGGCTCACCTGGGAAGCGATTACCGTAGCTTATAGAAGTCTACAACACTAGAAACATTGCAAGAGCGTTGCCGACTCTACCTCCAACCCCCCCCCCCCCCCCCCCGAGCTCTGGTCGCCGTACTCACCAACAGAAACACAATACTGCTTGAAAAGAGTACTATGTAACTGTGATCTTCTGTAAGGTCGAGGTACTGTCCTAGTCCGGCTGCTCCATATTTTGCGCAGGAAATATCTTGCTGTTCCCTACCTCAGTTCCTAGAAACTCCACAATTACTCTTTAAAAAAAAAACTGTGTTTTAATACAAAATTGGCAATCTCTTGCAGCGTCATTAAGTCTACACATCTTTTTTTAGTATCTATAACACACACACACACGGTCATCTGTTCCCGAAGTAAGCAACTTAATGCTTGTGTTATGGGTAACAGCTGACTGTTATAGCTATTTTCTTGATAAATATACAAAGAAATAAAAACATATATAGGTATATAAATACAATTGTTACTACCCAGACTCAGGCGGAAATCGAACCCACAACTCGCGGAGCAGAAAGCAGAGCCACTACAAACTGCGCCAACGGGCTACTCAAAATGTTTATCATTTGTTTAATCCTGCATTATTGCAATGTTTAAATACGATAAAGTATTGTTTTTTTTTTTGTTCGACAGTGTGCATACACAGTATTATTCTGATTACAATGTGCATTGAATAAGTCGTTGTTATTATAATGCAAGTGCTGTCGACACGTCGTAATTAACGGACTGACGTTCGATTTGACGCGTAATAGCTAGGCCGTGTAACCTGGTTACCCTAAGGCCTTACACTGTTAAGAATGATTCACAAGAAACGCGATTGCAGCAAACGCACAAGTCCCAAAGACGAAAAAAATAGTTTTAATCCGTTTATTTATACTAGAACTAGCTGACCTCGCAAACGTTGTTTTGCCATATATTTTATTAACCTTCTCAAACCCCCCCCCCCTCTTATAGCTTAGAGGAATGAAAAATAGTTATTGGCCGATTCTCAGTCTTATCCGATATGCACACCGAATTTCATGAGAATCGGTCAAGCCGTTTCGAAGGAGTTTAACTACAAACACCGCGACACGAGAATTTTATATATAAGATTGTAAAGCAAAAAGTTTGCTAATTTCAGGAACTACTGTTTCTAATTGAAAAATTCTTTTTGTGTTGGATAGCCCTTTTACCGAGAAAGGCTATATAGGCTATTTTTCTTCAAATTAATGCATATGAAACTGCGGGGCACAGCTAGTTAGTTTACATTCGTAAAATCTAAGAAATTGTTTTTGTGCTTGAGATTTTTGTGGCAAAACATTGTGGTGACCGCTGTACTATCATCTCCAGTAATCGCAGTTTGATTACTTATGAAGCGCGCAAAATAATTTTGATTGGCGTAAATGTATGTACTAGTTTTTGTGAGATTTATCGCCGTACCTAGGATAGATGTAAACTCAATGTCCATCTAATTTGATCGTTTGAATCTATTAACCAAAGTAAACGAAATCGCAAATTGCTAAACGCTCGGTTTTGATTACAGTGTGTTGAATTCTTAATAAACTTCAAATATAGCTCAATTCTTAGAATCTAACGTTCATAATATTTCCTTAACTAACTTTTAGATAAATCATTGTACTTAATGCGTTGTTCTCGTAGGATGCAATTTTACTTGTTTTTATAGCATTCTGAAGTACAAAGTAAAAAGAGGGGAGGGTAATGAAATTGAAAATATTCTAATAGCTACCCTATGACAAAAATCTCATAAATTCTATAAGAAACATGGACAAATGCTGACCAAATTCTCATACCGAGTTATGAGAGGCTATGAGACCTATGAGAATTCTGCAGTTTGATCTGCTTTTGTCCATGATTTTATGATGTTATATATATATATATATATATATATGTATGTATTATGTATGTTAGCGGATAACTTCGTTGTTTATGAACCGATTTTGCTGATTCTTTTTTGTTGGAAAAGACAACATATCCCAGGGGTGACACCATGATAAGGAAACCAGGATCTGATGATGGCATCCCAGAGAAATCGTGGAACTTTCGAAGATCGTAGCGACGACCAGTACGTTTGTTAATTTGTTTCGTCTACTTACGTTGTATTACTTGTCGATATAATTGAAGTAGGATTTTTTCGTTTGCTAAACACAACTAATATATGTGAACATTTTATTTAAAACTAAATACGATTGAGTTTCTTAGGCAACTGCTAAAATTGTTATTACATTGTAAAAGCCTTAAGATAAGACATAAAATGTTGCTTTGGTCGACATCGCGGTGGCAGCTGACCTTGTTACAGACATGAATACAACGATGCACTAGATAGTAATGTTGTGTAAATTTTACAATCATAACATATGAGATAGGGAACAGTAGGATATATTCCGTTCAAAGTCTGTAGTAACGCGTCTGGGGAAGTACCACGACCTGACCTGAAGATCACATCTGAATACTGCCTTCGAGCAATGTTGTGTTCCTGTGGTAAGGTGACCGGCGCTCCTGGTAGCGATTTAAGGATATATCCACCTCAAATCTCTCTGGTGACCTTGCTCACGGCAGGAATACAGCACAGCTCGAAAAGAGTATAGAGTAGTTATTTAGCTGTGATCTTCTGTAAGTAACATTTTTTTAATATCATATCAATAATCGACCGTTCCAGCGGGGAATGTTTAGAATTCCTTAATGTGTGTGTTACACGAAAATAAAATCGTACGAATATAAAATAATTAATATTTCACTATTCTAATAAGTTGAAAAGTAAGTTATTAAATATTGAAATAATTTCAACGCAAGCGTTGCGAACATGATTAAATACCTAAGGACGTAAGCGGTTGTGTCAAAACCCGGTAATTCATTGAAATTAACTTGTCACATTAATTTGCAATAATTTGACTAATTTAAACAGCTTGCTAAATTGTATTTGCAACCGCTCCGCGTTAATACGATAAATATGTACTTAGCAAATCTAGCGCTTATTGACATTTAGACGATGCACAGGACAGCACATGTACTCAAGAAATAATTGACACATTTTAACTTTTTAAGGCATAATTATTTTTAATGGTTTTAATAAAGTTTAATTAAGTTTCGATCTTTCTTTTACATGACAGTGGCCTATGCCCAGAAGTGGAGTGGTAAAGCTAAATCAATCAATAATGAAATGTACCTACTTAAAATATTAACCGCGCGTTGACGCAACGGTCACAGCACTGGTTTGTGGCCGATGCGCTGGCGATTGCGGGTTCGATCCCCACACACGACAAACATTGTATTGGCCATACAGATCTTTAGTGTGTTCTGGGTGTTTGTGCAGTCCTTGTAGGTCCTGGTAGCACGTTAAGCTGTCGGCCCTTATTGTTATCACATATACCTGATAGCGATCGTCATTCATAGTAGCAAATATATGTGCCAACCGGTAGTGAAGCAGAGTGGTGGATTAAGCTCCGATCCTTCTCCAACACGGAGAATGAGGTCTATGCCCAGTATTGGAATGTTACAAGCTGGATCGAAAAAATTCTGTCTTATTATATAATGTCTTATACAATATTAATACGATAAGATTCTGAACTGAACTTCACTCATAGACTGCTTTCCATATTAGAAAAGGTTTGTAGCTTAATCTACCACGATTTACCACTGCTTCTTGACAAACAATTTGCCGGTAAGGAGTAATGATGCCTATAAGATGCCTATAATAAAAATGGGATCAATAATTTTATATGGGAGTGTGAGACTTACAAGGATGTAAAATCCAGTATCAAATATTTTTATAAAGGTGAATACAATTCAAGTTATTTTTTTATATAATTAGGTCGGCAAACCAGCGTACAGCTCACCTGATGGTAAGCGATCACCGTAGCCTATAGGCGTTTGCATCACCAGAGGCCTCGCAAGCGTGTTGCCGACTACTACCACTATCTATCCCCAATGAGCCCCCCCCCCCCCCCAGGAGCTCTGGTCACTTTACTCACCAACAGGAACACAGCACTTCTTGAAAGCAATATTATTTAACTGTAATTTTCTTTGTAACGTCTAGGTCCCAAGAAGCCAGTTAGCATTGAATTCGCAATTGTAGGCGTTAAAACATCTCCCGCTACTCCACTAGACCGGTAGTAAAGTATTTTATCAATAAATTTACATTACGTAATAGAAAAGGCGTTGAGCATAACAGTAGTCGCATTAAAATATATGTTTACAGCGAATTAATTTACGAGCCATCGACCGGGATCTTAATATGTTGGTCGCGTAAACAGCTACGGGTCTAAACATTCAAACTGGAGCACCGAGGGATTCTTAACATAATACGACATTTTGTCGTATACGATATTACGCTAGTTATAATATTTATGGTGGATCGCTTTATATAGTAAATAGTCGTTTTTTAAGATTCAATTTATTATGGTTTATGACTTAAAATAAATCTTTTTTAATATCATCATAATCAATATATAATATTTCATATTTTTTGTGGGGTCATTTGTTAGCTGAAATGAAGAATTGTTTATTTATTTATTGAATATACCCTCTTTCCTAATATAAACTTTCTTTTTAATTATAGGATTTATGAAGTGTTAAATATTATATAATTATGCTTATATAAAATATTGCTGGACAATATCATGTGTAATTTGGCGGATGAAGTGTAATGTAAAGAAACAAAAATTATGGTTATTTTAAAGAAGTGTATATTTTACATATTTTTGAGGCTTTAAAAATATGTATAATTGTGTTTGCAGGCAAACGAAGAAAAACCGACTTCAATTATATCGACAAGTAATACAACGTAGGTAGACGAAAAAATAGTCAAGTAAATACGCGGTATAAGAGGTTACTCCAAAAGTTGTAATCAGATCTCAATGAAATTTAAATGTGACCACATGATAAACAACGGCTTTCGATTAAATTAAAAATCATTAAAATCGGTACACCCAGTAAAAAGCTATGCGGATTTTCGAGAGTTTCCCTTGATTTCTCTGGGATTCCATCATCAGATCCTGGGGTTTCCTTATCATGGTACCAAACTAGGGATATATCCTTTCCAACAAAAAAGAATTATCAAAATCGGTTTATAAACGACGAAAAATACGGTCAAATTGAGTAACCTCATTCTTTTTTTGAAATCGGTTAAAAATATAGACATTTACATATATATCAAAATATCTTTTTATGTACCAATAAGTACTAAATGTAGCCACGATATCGTATCGTCAACGCTATATATAAATCCATAACGAATTTTCATAGAATTTAAATAAAAAGACACTTCTTGTCGACCGCATTCACTATTAGTGGTAGTAACGACTGTGAAAGGGCTTTGAGACTTTCGCGAGCAAACTAACCAGACTAAGAGCCCGTTTCACCAGCTCTGGATAAACTTTATCCTGCAAATGAGTTACGATTAGAGTTTAATAGCAGGCGTTAGAATAAGCCATTAGGACCTGTGTCACCATAATTGATAAACTACAGTTTTTAACCGACTTCAAAAAAAAGGAGGAGGTTACTCAATTCGACCGTATATATATATTTTTTTTTTTTTTTTTTTATGTATGTTCGGAGATAACTTCTTCGTTTATGAACCGATTTAGATAATTCTTTTTTTGTTGGAAAGGAGATATTCATAGTTTGGTACCATGATAAGGAAACCAGGATCTGATGATGGGATCCCAGAGAAATCGAGGGAAACTTTCAAAAATTGTAATGGTGACTAGTAAATTTCATCATGTTTTCATTAATTACTATAAAGCACTACTATTTAATAAAGGTCTGGAGTCGATCTGATGATGGAGAAGAAAGATAGTCGAGGGAACTCTTCAACAATTTATAGCAATTACCCGCTGTTTGAACTTAATTCGTTTCTATTGATGAGAACTTTGCACCTATATGAGTTACAAGTGCCATTACAGTCTGATGATGGAGACAAAAGTTAGTCGAGGGAACTCTTTAACGATTTATAGCAATTACCAGCTGTTTGACCTTAATTCGTTTCTATTGATGAGAACTTTGCATATATATGAGTTATAAGTGCCATTTCAGTCTGATGATGGAGACGAAAGGTAGTCGAGGGTACTCTTCAACGACTTATAGCAATTACCTGCTGTTTGAACTTAATTTGTTTCTATTGATGAGTACTTTGCACCTATATGAGTTACAAGTGCCATTAAAGTCTGATGATGGAGACGAAAGATAGTCGAGGGAACTTTTCAACGATTTATAGCAATTACCTGCTGTGTGATCGTCTGTGTCGCAGGACCAGGTTTGATGATGGAGCCCATAAACACTCGAGGGAATTTCTCAACAATTTGCAGCAGTTACCTTTTGATGTTTGACGACCGCTTTGATATAATGGTGCATGTGCCGTGTCGGCGGCGCCTAAACACCGACGGTCGCGGGTTCTATTCCAGCTCGGAGTGGATATTTATGTTTATTCAAATATTTATTTTCGGTCTAGTTGTTAATCCTTGTGGTTCCCCCAACCTAGCCTCGGAGAACACGCTAGGCTGTCAGTCCCGGTTGTTATTACGTACACCTGATAGCGAACTTTACTCATAGTATGTCGACGTGTTAGCGCAACGGTCACAGCACCGGCTGTTGCGCTGGCGTTAGTGGGTTCAACCCCCGCGCACGACAGACTTTTGTATTGGCCATATAGATGTTTGTCATGATCTGGGTGTTTGTGCTTGTGTATTGTGTATGTTTCCGAACCCCCGACATAAGAGAAAAAGCATCCTTATTAGGTCTACCCATCACTAAAAATTGTAAAATAAAATAATTTTTAACAAAAAAAAACCGACTTCAAAAAGGAAACTAAAAAGTGAAAAATAAATTTAATTATACTATTCGTATTTTGATTTAGTTAATCAGGAATGATTAAATAAATATTTTATAATTTTGAAGTTGGTGCCAAGTAAATACTACAACAACCTGGCTACAAAAACAAATACAAACAACACACACACAACAAACAAGTACAAAAAATATTATTAGATATGTCAAAACAATTTAAACAATATTCAACCTAATAGTCAATGAAACAAATTATGAAAGAAAACTGAATACAACTTATGAGTAGATACTAGAGTAGTTATTGTTTTACTTGGCACCGACTTCAAAATTATAAAATATTTATTTAATCATTCCTGATTAACTAAATCAAAATACGAATAGTATAATTAAATTTATTTTTCACTTTTTAGTTTCCTTTTTGAAGTCGGTTTTTTTTTGTTAATTAGATTAATTTTTGCAAATAGAAAAAACACATAAATAGGATAATACATCCAAAACTTTTATGTGTTCGATATCACCATCCGTCAAATAGCATTGTCCACATCTCGTGAAACAGATCCTTACTGAGCTGGCTTATTTATCAGCTATAAAATCACATGTTTTACACATTTATATAGCTGAGGATTTTATTTAATAAAACAAGGAATAATTAATAATTTATTTGATGTAATTCCATAGAAGCGGCACTGCAAGAAATGTTATGCTTATAATCTGGAATAGACCAAGTGGGGACCTCGACTTTATTATAAGGTTTATTGTATCTATTGGGTAGTGATCAAAAAATGATGACTGAATAAAATATCATAGCTAATTATCACTGTCTAAGTAGTGTTGTGTTCCTGTGGTGAGTAAGGTGACCAAGTCTCGTAGGAAGTGTTGTGGATAGGACAAGCAACGCGCTTGCAATGCTGTTGGTATTGTAGTAGTAATGTATAGGTTTTTTTATACAACTACCTGGTGGTAAGCGATTACCGTAGTTTATAGACGCCTACAAAACCAGAACCATTGCGAGCGCGTTGCCGAACCCAGCTGGATCCCCGCAGGAGCTCTGGTAACCTTACTCCACAGGGATATAACACTGCTTGAAAGCAGTATTGTTTAGATGTGATTTTTTGTAAAAGCGTGATACTTCTTCAGACGGGTTGCTCCAGATTTGAGCAGTATATTTCCTGATCTGCCCAACCTTTATTACGGTATTCGCGTAATATGAAGTAGACCATGGTTTTGTTTGTCTTTATAGCATAAAAAACCAAGTGACTATCGAAAACCGATGTGGGTAAAACTACTTCAAACGTTCAGTCATAAAAGATGTTTTAGACATATATAATGTGTAATGTTTATTTAAAGTCTGTTTGTAATGTAGATGAATGTTCATCAATATTCATTTTAATGTTAGCAACCGGTGGTCGCTTTGAATATGAAACAAATCTTGTGGTACAATTGTTACTTAGGAAAAGTAAGTGTTCCAGAAATTGTGTTCATTTGCCATAACTTACCTGTCAGACATTGTCCTATCTTTCGAATTGTTGAACACTTGAAGTCTAAACAATCGTTACTGTCTTATTTTTTTTTTAAGTTTATGCCTAAATTCTATTTGATTAAAAGTTTGAATTAACGTTGAGACAGTTGCCTAATTGTTTGCGGGATTTTATGATCATAATGAACGGTTCTTACCGACTTATCCCTTGGTGTCTTCTTCATACTCAATTGACACAAATGTAAGCCATAAAAACAATAATAAAAAAGGTTAGAGGTTTACAATGGGCGACTAGCTATCTACTGGTAGCTACTTTCAAAGGACAATAGGTAACTGTTAAAATTAAATGCTTCCCAAATATCATGAATGCATTCACAGTTTCCTAATATTAGTTAATATTAACGAGCTACGAGGTATCAGTTAACGCGTTTTGTGTAAAGTACGTGTTATTTTGTAACCCTTTGAAAATTCGATAGAAAAAATCAAACTGGCATATTAGTATCATTATTAACACTACTTATTACCAAACTAGTTGGTTCACGTTTATGAGAACTGCCTTGAAGAATGGGGTCAGTGGAATACGGTTTTAATTATTAGCCGACTTAAAAAAAGGTGCACCCTTTTCAAGTTCTCTCGATTCGACTGTATATTTTTAACCGACTTCCAAAAAAGGAGGAGGTTCTCAATTCGACTGTATTTTTTTTTTATTTTTTTTTTATGTATGTTACATCAGAACTTTTGACCGGGTAGACCGATTTCGACAAATTTTGTTTTAATCGAAAGGTGGTGTGTGCCAATTGGTCCCATTTAAATTTATTTAAGATCTAACAACTACTTTTTGAGTTATATCTAATAATGCGTTTTTACTTGACGCTTTTTTCGTCGACCTACGTTGTATTATACCGCATAACTTTCTACTGGATATACCAATTTTGATAATTTTTTTTTTGTTGGAAAGAAGATATCCCTAGTTTAGTACTATGATAAGAAAACCAGGATCTGATGATGGAATCCCAGAGAAATCGAGGGAAAGTCTTGAAAATCCGCAATAACTTTTTACTGGGTGTACCGATTTTAATAATTTTTAATTTAATCGAAAGCTGATGTTTGTCATGTGGTCACATATAAATTTTATTGAGATTTGATAACTACTTTTTGAGTAATCTTTGATAACGCGTAGTTACTTGACTATTTTTTCGTCGATCTACGTTGTATTACTCGTCGATGTAATTGAAGTCGGTTTTTTTTTTCGTTTGCGAGCAAACACAATTATTTATATGTGTTATCTTATAAGTTTTCACTGGATTTACCGATTTCGATGACACTTTTCTTTATTAATGAAAGCTGGTGCGGCGTCATTTGAGTTCGATCGAGATGTGACGAGTACATTTTGAGTTATATTTACTTACTTGTCGGTGTAAAATGAAATTGGTTTTATTTTCCGTTTGCGAGTAAATACAATTAATATTTATGTCATTGTTTTGGTAATTTTGAAACAGTTTCTTACTTTGTCCGAATCTTAATTTTCTTTATCTTTATTGTTTCATTCGCGCCTCTCTTTATTGGTAACAAAATTCATACAAAATTTTAAATGCAAATCTTAAAATTACAAACGTAATTTATGGTAATACTGAGTCCTGCTGTTTCTGTTTTTATTTAAATAATCTTTCCATTAAAATTTCAGACCACATTTATATCAATGGAATTTGAAAACTTCTCAGAAATAATTAGCTTCGGTGCCATAAATATTAAAACAAAATGGGTGGCTTCTTGTTTGGTTTTGCGGCTTAAGAGGATAATATCTATAATTCTTGCCAAAATTCCCAGAATTCGATGTTTATGTATTTTTTTGTTGATTCTTACCTTATAATAAGATTTTTATAAATATAAATGGCTAAAATGATTTTTTTTATCATAAATTTTAATGTTTAATTATTGGTTATCCTTTTTTTTATACAACCAAGTCTGCAAACAAACGTACCGCTCACCTGATCGTAAGCGATTACCGCAGCTTATAGACTATATAGATCTGCAACACTGGAAACATCGCAAGTGCTTTGCCGACTCTACTTCAAATTCCCTCAGGAGCTCTGGTCATTTTACAGAGGAACACAACACAAATTGAGGGCAGTATTATTTAGCCGTTATCTTGTGTAAGGTCGAGGTACTTCCCTAGTCGGACTGCTCCAGATTTTGAGCAGGATATTTCCTTGTTATCTTGGTTATCAAAACATGCCTTTTTTAGTCATTTCACACCAACTTCACAATTAGCATTCGTCTTTTAAAAATTCATTATCTCATACTTGTAAAACTTTTTCAATTTGTTCATTTCAATGTTCTTGTACGTGTGTCTGTGTTATAGTATCGAAGGCAGTTTTATCTCGTTCAAGTCGCTCGACGAGCACTAAAACCGACGTAAAATTCGGTCCATTTTATGGGCTACCTTTCAAATATATCCGTTATACGTTTAAACTTTTGGCCCTGTATTTTACGAAATAACGATTTTATCTCCGGAATTTATCAAATATTCACTATAAACGTTGTTAAGTTGTAAAACGTCGAAGCCACCCATATTTGAATTGACTAGCTTTGAATTTAATAGCTAAACATAGTCAATTCAGTTTGATTGCGTGTTAAGTACTTTGGCTGTTTGGTTGGAATATAATTATATATCGTTTGTTCATACATTATGAAATGAATATTTTTTTAGAGGACACAAATAAAACTATTCACATTTTATATTTATACCGGAAAATTGTAGTTCATTTTAGTTCATCTTTCATTATTATACTATTAGTATAATAAGTGTTACTCTTACACGACCTACTTTATGATTACTTCGTGAAAGTGAACTGATGCGTTCGGTCGCATGTTCGAACTTTGGACAAGATTAAAGATAGGTATTTTTATAGGCTATATAGATCTTAGTCTAGGCATTTGTGTTTATGTGTGTGTGTTTCCAGACTTCCGACACATAAATAACACTTTAGTTATGACCGTTGACTGTGAGGCGTTTATTGTTTACTAATTCTATGTTTGCTGGTAAGTCGCTTCTGTAAAATATGCGGTACACGTTTTTCATTATTGTTTTAATCAGTTTGAAATTTATGCCTTCTCGTCTTCCCAGTCATTATCTCTCGACTACCTTCCACACCGTGAACCAGCAAGGCATTTATGGCTCCTTTATTGGAACTGTAAATGCTTATGGAAAATTCGATCACAACATTAAGTTGTCGCTAGCTCGCGTCTAAACTATTTTCAAAAAAAAAAAATTATAAATTTATAATCTATTCTTTTTATTTTGGTACTGTAACTGCCCTGACAGACTTCGCTCTGTCAAAATTTAATAGATTTTTATTTCTATAAATATATTTTTAAATTTTTAAAATTTTTTTTCTTAGTATTTATACTACCTACCTTCTGTGGGCTTTATGAAACACACAAAAAATAAAATAAGCCGAATTGGTCGAGCTATTCTCGAGTCATTGGCTTAGCAACATTCTTTTTTATTTATTAGTGATAATCAAATAAGTAGTACATACCTGTGTAATATAATAATAAGTAGTACACACCGTGGGTGTCGTAAGAGGCGACTAAGGGATAACAAGGTTCCACAACCACCTTGGAACTTGAGAAGCCGACCGATGGCGGGATAGCCATCCAACTGCTGGCTTTGAAATACACAGGCCGAAGATGGGCAGCAGCGTCTTCGGTGCGACAAAGCCAGTACTGCGGTCACCAACACGCCTGCCCAGCGTGGTGACTATGGGCAAAACACATGAGTTCACGTTATTTTTGGCGTAAACTTGTGGAGGCCTATGTTCAGCAGTGGACTGTATAGGCTGTAATGATGAATAAAAATAGTTTTTCAAAACAACTATTTTTTTAAATGACGAATGAAAAGAGCTATTAAATGCTATTTAAAGTAAAAAAATCTGAATTCGATAAGCCTTTCATTAATTTTAGGTTTATAAAGAATTTAAGCATATTTATTTTCTACGCACCATACTAAGTGTGCCTGCGCAGCTGCACCACACATTTACGGCGTGTTAATTGGACCTGTTCCAAATACGCTCTCTAAACTGGAGTCGCACGGTTTAGCAAAAGCTTTGTAAGGGCGGGTAATAATATTATTTAGTTCGAAATACAATTTAAACTAAGCTTGTTTAACCGTGTCAATAGATGGCGTAATGTGTCGGTTAAGCCACGCCTAAATTGTTTTGAACGTAGGATAGTTTAGTATAGAGCTTTATAAACTTTATATTTCGTCTTAATTGCACCATTGCTATATCAGACCTGACCTCAGGGTCAGCATGGTTGGTAAACTTAAGTGAGTATTATTTTATATTAAGGGGAATGTAAGCTAAGTTTAATGGAGTCGTAATATTGACTTAGTGTCCGTTCTCATACACAAGCCGCCCATACCATAAGGTAGTAAAGACAATTTGAACTACTATTAATTAGCGATTGATTCTTATTAATAATCGTCAGCTATTCGGATAAAGCAAATTATTGACTCATTATAATGAAACAACTTTTTCGAATTTTATCGCGGTTTATTAAGTTTTTTAAATGCTTGACGTGTTGGATACTTTACAGCATCCACTATCACGAGCAATCTGAAAAAGTTGTTTCATTACAACAAATGAAATTAATAAATAAACATTAGAAAACAAATCACTGACTTTTCTCAGTACTCATTCATTTGGTTATTGCATCAACGTGCTAAAATAACAAAATAGATAGAAAGAAATGGATTTCACCAATGTCAATAGAATGGAGAAGATACGAATGAGAATGATCGGTACGTTCCAGGTTACAATTGTCAATGCTCATTCAATCATTCATTCGATTTGGTGGCTTTCTAATGTGCTAGAGTCGATTCTTCCATACGAATGATCCCTAACAGTCCCGATAGATGGCGTTACGTGTCAATTAAAACAATGTTATATACACATCCAAAGGGATTTTTTTTTCATAGTCCGCACATGTGTTAAAAATCCCACATTTTAAACTCAAGCTGAGTTGCGAAGTCATTAAAAGGTATTCTTAGGATGAACGTTCACTCCTTCCATTTCAGGATTGGGTCTTAGTACCCGGTCATATAACTACGGACTCTAGGGCCAACAGCAAAATACTTAAAATGTTTCTTAAAGTTGTTTGATCATTATTAACATTTAAATTAAGATAATTAACGGTGGAATCGAAATGCATTTTAATTGAAATTATTTAGGAAATTATACATCAAGAAAAGTTGTTCAAATCGGACTGGTTCCATTTCTCAAATTGGCCTCAATTTTCGGAACTATTAATGACTGTACTCGGAACTTGATAACAACTTCTCTTTACCATTATAATAATTGAAATATATTTTAGTATATGTATGTTAGGGATAACACAGTTCCACTACTACTACCTTGGAACTTAAAACGCCGACCGATTGCTGAACTGAAGAGATTGCTTTTAAGCAATAAGGCCGCCTTTTGTACATTTTTCTTCTACTAATTATTATTAATGTTCCTTGTTTATTTTATTTCTTGTTTGGTGTACAATAAAGTGTAAATAAATAAATAAATATATAAATTGTAAATAGACCAAAAAGTAGAGCTACTCGTATTTTCTTGTATTACATAACATACATATCAATCACAACCACAACAGCCTTTCGCAGTCCACTACTGGACATAGGCCTCCACAAATTCGCGCCAAAAATGCAGTGAACTCATGTGTATTGCCCATAGTTACCACGCTGGGCAGGCAGGTTGGTGATCGCAGGGCTGGCTTTGTCGCACCGAATACGCTGCTGACAATCTTCGGCCTGTGTATTTCAAACCCAGCAGTTAGATGGTTATCCCACAATAATTAATTGAGATAAGTATAATTTTAATATATACAATGA
Source organism: Melitaea cinxia (assembly GCF_905220565.1). Classification (NCBI taxonomy): domain Eukaryota; kingdom Metazoa; phylum Arthropoda; class Insecta; order Lepidoptera; family Nymphalidae; genus Melitaea; species Melitaea cinxia. Next base: position 1,349,163 of record NC_059396.1, on the reverse strand, counting down.
CGGGTCAAAAGTGCTTTTGAAGCCTATTTGAACAAAGTAAGTTGGTGTAGTTAAATATTGAGTATGTAATATCCTGCACAAAATCTGGAGCAGTCTGGCTGCGGAAGCAGCTCAACCTTACAGAAGATCACAGCTAAATAATACTGCTTTCAAGCAATGTTCTGTTCCTGTGGTGATTAAGGTGACCAGAGCTTCTGAGGAGGATTTTGGATAGGATCGGCAACGCGCTTGCGATGTTTGTAGTTTTGCAAGCGTCTATAGGCTACGGTAATCGCTTACCATCAAGTGAACCGTGCGCTTGTTTGCCGACCTAGTTGTATAAAAAAAAAGTTACTAATGGTAGAAGTCGATCTTCACCGAGCTGATAATAGGATGAAACATAAATAAATTTAGTATATTAGATAATATATTAAAAATGGGTTGCCTAAAAAAAATTGTGGACTAAGAAAAGAAATATGTATCTAAATATAAGGCATTCTATGTTAGACTTTAATGAATGGCTTTGTCAGGATATAATATTTTAAGTATTGACGAAGACCCTGGTATTTAGCACAAACAATGTTAGTCAATGAAAATCTAAGCAAAGTAAAACTTAAAGGTATTTCTAGTTCATAATAATTTGGCCGAATATCGCTATACCAAACTATTTCCATGGAGAAATGTGGACTGATCCGAATTGACTTCCGTGTTGTTTCGTGTTATTATATCTTAATGCAAACGCGGTGCAACTCAGTAATTATCGTCTCGCGTCGGATGTATACGCAGTGTTTCAAGCCATTTGTAATAAAAGTCTTATTTTAATTCTCTCTCGATATATTTAGACTCAAAGGAGAAAATTTCATAAATAATCAAATATATTTCAGAAACGTTTCAGTAATCTGTTCCTAAGATGCCTATCACAAGAACTTTATGCCTATTTTATACGTAAATGCCGGCTGATATAGCTACATTTTTTCAAACTTAGCGCGGGAATGGAACCCACAATGGAGCAGAAAGCAGGTTGATTGCAAATTGCATCAACACGCTAGTCAAAATGCATAACTACATGATTTTTTTCAACTATTGTTTACACTTTTTTATATTTGCTGTGGAACAGCATTGTGGATTAAGCCCCCACATGTAGAGAACGCTCTTGCCCAGAAGTGGAACCTTTTAAGAATTCAATTAGTTCAATCCCGATTTTAATATCGATTGCAATGATTTAATATTTCGCCACAAAATACATTACTCCGAAAAGTAATCCTAACACAATAATGTCTCCGTTACTTGAGGAAAATGTTCCGAGTTATTATCATACTCAGCGAGATAGGTATTATGCTAATGACCACAGGACCTTTAAAGGTTTATTACACAAAACCATAGTGGTGGTAATCCAGGACGTGTCAAGACAATTTGGTTATCAATTTATTTAGAAACGTATGATTGTCAATAATAATTAATACCGTTGTATTTTTAAATATATCGCCATGTATATTAATTAATAAGTGGAAGATAATTCTATCAACTAGTCTATGTTAACTCTACGAAAAACTAAATGGGGAATTACAGTCCAATTTTTATACATCAAAAGCCTAAGGTTATTCAGCATACAAATACGGATGTTTGTTTGTAAAGTAAGCAAAGTTTTTGATAATAATTTCAAACAGATATTTTATATTTTTTTATTTTTAATAAACGATTATCTATCCACAGCCTAGGTGGTGAGAGGGGGCTGAGGGGGGAGGGAGATACGGAGAGAGACTTAATGATCATTTGCTCAGAGCGAAGGCACATGCCTAGGTACATACCTAGACTATTCTGTATGTAAGAACTAGAACAAGCACTAAACATGCAGATTTAAAACTCAAACAAATTGAAAACACTCAAATAATTAACAGATATCTCCTTAACTTCAACTTATAGCAACTATCAAGGTAACATCTGTAGTCATTCAAGAGAAATGCAATCGATACAGCGGTCGTTACAGTATCAGAGGCGATTAGACGCGGCGGACAGGAGGCGCTAAGTGGCTGAGCCGGTTCCGCTAACAATCGCTACTCGGGAACAAGAGTGGGTTATGTCTGCCTTTGTGCAAAGATGTGACGTTTGGTAGGTTTTACGCGGCAAAATGTTCTAGATCTACCTTATGATTCGTGACTGTTTCTAAGATTAGCGTTTGAGGTGAGGACGATATATGACAAGAAAGATTATCCTCGTGTATAGGATTGAGTCAATGAAACGTATGTACGCTAACTATGATCATATCGCAAATCTAATATATAAAATTCTCGTTTCGCGGTGTTTGTAGTTAAACTCCTTCGAAACGGCTTGACCGATTCTCATGAAATTTTGTGTGGATATTGGGTAGGTCTGAGAATCGAACAACATCTATTTTTCATCTCCCTAAATGTTAAGATTAGTCCACCCCTAATTTTTTTTTAATTTTAAGATAAATTATTTATTTTTTATTTTATTTTATTATGATTTGGCGTTAAAAAATAAACACAACCATAAATTTTCACCCTTATACCACCAACCCCTTATTTTTAAATAGCGTTTAGCGGCAAGACAACGTTTGCCGAGTCAGCTAGTATCTCGATAATATTAACACATCACGCAACCAAAACATCACTGCGTTAATTCACATGTGCATGTTCATGTGCATTATTAATGACGAGAAATCTGTAAACATATTTCAGTAATTACACTAACGTAGCCACTGATAAACGGCGTTGTTTGTAGTGAGATAATTGATTTCGAAACAGATGCAGCAGATGAGTGAAAAATCTTGAGTAAACAGTTTTGATAAAAAAACATTTACTGATGTTTTTGAGGAAGCTTTTACTACAGTTGGCGTTTTGATAAAAACAATTCAATGTGAAGCACACATGACGCATAAAACCATTAGGTACTGAATTTTTCTTGATTACATGTCCAATAGAGAGTAAATTAATAATGGTCAGATTCAATATTCTGTCTATTTCGGAATTTGCTCACTAGAGATTGAACATCGACGTAAACTCGATACAAATTTTGAGAAAATTATCGCTAGTAGGCAAAACCAGAGTTAGACAGACTATTAAAAACGGGTGTAAGAAAATAAACCATTTGAGACAGAGATATTTTATAAATGGACTTACCAAATATTTATTATTAAATAAATGTAACAATTATACTCGTATACCTGTACATTTTTACCAAATTTCGACCCTTATGAAGTCAGGGTGAGTTATGATTTATTCAAATTACTTGAATAACTTTACTTATCAATTTTATATAAAAAAAAAAAATAGGTAACCAAATTGTTGACCGTTTACTGTCAGTGAAATTTTTCAAATTATAATTATTGTGTATAATATTACAATTTAAAAATTAATAATAACCAAATAATTGTATAACCAAACAAAGGCACAAACGAGTTTAAAAATAATTAAACAAAAAAAAAAAAACAAAAATTTAAATTATCAATAAATCAAAAACCCGCATCCATTAAAACGTAATTTAATTTAATCGCATCGTTCCGAGCGCAAAATGGCTTTATTAAGAATATACAAAATTGGTAATTAACTGAGATCAGATTAGATACTTATCAGGCATTAATAAAAGGCACATGGCTCATGGTTCTAAATGAGATGTTTATCTAGATAACGATAGATGAAATAGCCCTCCGTGACAATTTGCATCTATATTGAAAATATACACTAAATTCCATAAGCCTTATTATTATGATTACGGATTATAATGTACTATACATGCACCGTGAAGGCACTCACACACCGTCAATTGCAGGTTCGATTCCCGCTCTGATGAATATTTATATTTGTACTCGTACAATGATTCTTTCCGGCCTCGTTGTCTGTGATTGTGGGTCTCCCCACCGTGTCTGAGAGAGCACGTTAAGCCGTCAGTCCCGGTAGTTATCATATACAGTTAATAGCGATCGTTACTCATAGTAGGGAATATATCCGCCAACCCGTAGGAGAGAAGCGTGGTCATAAGCCTTAACCATCCTCCCACATGGAGATAGAGGTCTATGCCCAGAAGTAGGATGTTACAGGCTGACTCGTATACTTGTGCTAGAATATCTGGTAAAAATCTCTTTTTTTAAGCACGGTACTATGTCTGGGCCATGGCATCTGCTGCGTCGGCCAATTATCGGATATTTCAAAGTTATAATCGCGGTAAATTCCGTATGAGTTCAAGCTTTCATAGTGGCCGTGAAAGCTTAAAATGAGAATGAATGTTTAGGAATGAAATAAGATTGATAAGTCGACGGTATCGGCTCATGACTAACTTTTGTACTTAGTGGTTGCACAGATCCTTCTAGTAATCAAAGCGTTTTTTCTTGTTGTGTTGTCCCAGAATCTGTGAAATTTGGTGTGGGTTTGCTTGCGTCGGTGGAATCACTGAACCCTTGAAATAAAAATGTATTCGTCTGGAGGTCGATGAATGTGAAACATTAAAAAACAAGTATAAGGTGTACGGAATATATACATAAATAAGAAGTCACTGGATGACCGAGTTTTGTTTAACAAAAATAGTGGGTCTGAAATTTTCTAGAGACGAAACTCCAAGTAGATGAGAATCTTGTGTTAGTATAAGAAACATCTGTGTGGCCTATACAAAAAAGTCGTTTACAGAGATCTAACTGAAATTAGAACTTTCGTTCGATCGTTCGTTTCTTATGTTATGTATTTAATAAATGGTTTTATATGGCAAAACAGATTACTTAGAGATAATCGCCGTTGAGTCAGCGTTCAGTTCAATATCTTGGTACTTGAATAAACATTCGCGATGTTACACAGGCTCGGTTGGGATTTGAGATATTGTTTACAGACAAAATGGCAGTAGATAGAAAATATGAAGCGATGAATAAAATGGTTATCGACTCAAATCAGGGCTAGATGTTTAATAATTGATCTGTATAAATTGTCATCACGGGCTACATGATAATAGAAATAATTCAGAAGAAACTTTGTGACATGTTTTTTATATAGGTAAGCTTACAAAAAAGGGAGATGTATTGTGAATAGGTGGTGAAACAGCGTTACGAAAAAATTAAGATGAACTGATTTCCAAGACAGGGTAAGAAGAGAAGAGAATGTCTAGCGAAATTCCCGAAATTGCACGACTAATAATCTACAAAAAATATTTAAAAAACGTTAACGCATAATAATTTTGCAGACAGCATCAAAAGCAGCATAAAACAACAATAATTGGAGTTGGGTAGTTATATCTTTGTTTATCTTCGCACTTAGCACCATTAGAATGCTAATCCTTTATTTTTTACGTGGGGAAAATCCATCATGGATACTCTCCAGCGCGGGGACGCCAGAGGGTTATGTCAGACTCCTACTGACTAAAAAACCATCACGTGTGAGCAGTCGTCCGCCTGGGTGGGGCGAGCTGGGGTCGCGCTAGCATTCGCCACCTCGCCTCGGCGGTAGGCCCGGGCAAAGCTTCCGGGCCCCGGCACAATGGTGGGGTGGCCTCGCTCACAACAAGGCCACACCTCAGACGTGTGGGGTCGTGTCATCCAGCCGGCCAAAGTCCCCTGACTATCGGCCGGCGACCACACTAGAATGGTAATCCTGAGTCATGCTCTCTAAAAAACCTGAAGACACACATCAATTCCCAGATTATGAAGAGCAAAGATCAACCCGAACATTTCAAACTCCAATAGCTATGACCACGTCACCGATACGTCACACATGCAGCAGAATCATACATTCTACTGACGCTGGAAATACGATAACATATTTTGTTTTCATAACAAAATAATGCAAAGCATTGCAATAATCAGTCCTTAAAAGAAACATTTCAAATTTAATCACGCCGTACATATTGAGTTGCGCTGTTGTACATTGTTGATTTTACAGCCAGATCAAACGTACATTTTTGAAACAAATGCATTACCAGTTAAAGGTTAACTAGCTCCGCTCTGCGGTTTTGCTCGTGGTAAATTAATTGTTACGGATGTTGTCTATCATCAATAAATGTTTACATTTAGATCCAGTCTCATACACCGTCTTTTGGAGTCTGTTGACAAGTATTAAAATAATTACTTCGAACAAGATTTTTAAATCAATACATATAATAAAAAGGAAACGGGTCGCCGTTTGTACATTTAAGTTTTTTTGTACATTGAAAAATATTATTGGGACTTTTATCAACGCAAATAGCACCAAAACAATGATTGTCAGAATTTTCGTCTGTTTTTCTGTGCGTTAGCGCACGCTAATCTCAGAAACGGCTTATCCCATTTAGATGTGGTTCACTGTTTTTTCTATGGTTTTATGTCAATCGGTTCATAAATAAAAAAGTTATACCAATTTCAAGATTCACGTAAAACATGTAAAGTCACTATTCCACGCGAACGAAGTCGCGAGCACGGCTAGTCAAGAATAATTCCAAAAAATTACAGTAAAATAAATCACCATCTATCAGCCTCTAAATAAACTAAAATTAATATTTAAAATTAATATTATATAAATATAATATTCTGTATATGTATATATTAAAAAAATAAAATTCATTTCATTTCTATAAATTTCAATAATTTTCGTATAATTTACAAATTACTAGTAACGAATTAAGGCCTAAAATAAAAAAATAAATAAAAAAAAACAACAGTAAAACGGTACTCCAAATAAACCGAAGCATCGAGTTATAAAAGCGATATGATATAAAATTACTTGGATTTATATGTACATCACTATCTCGCCTGCAATCGTTATAATTCCGAGCAAATACACTAAAGATTTTATTAAATGTCCATATTTCGTCGTATCGACGACTTTATTGTATAATTTACATAGAGCCATTACCGGAGTGGCGAGCACTGTGCTGTAGTGCTTACGTAATTCGAGCTAGGTTTATAGGTGAGCCTAGGTACAGGACGTCGTGACTTGAGGGCGGAAATGCTTGCCTAAGTGACGGAACACGTTTAACGCGTCGGGATTTTAGAATTAGGATTGCATATTTTATTTACATTGACTATTGATTACTAGATACACAGTATTGCATCTTAGTATCAACAAATATTAAATAATTACCTAGTAAAAAGTTTTTAAATATGTGATAGTACTAATTAATATCTATACAGATAAGTTTGGAGTGTCTGTTTGTAATAAAAAAATAACCGCTTTTTACTAAGTGCATATGGATGTATACACGGTACATATACCAAAATAACATTCTTTACAATTTTTGTATGTCTGTCTGTCTGTTTGTTCGTTCCGGTTAATCTCTGAAACGGCTGGACCGATTTGACGGGACTTTCACTGGCAGATAACCGATGTAATAAGAAATAGCTTAGGCTAATTTTATTTTAGAAATTTATTTGTTAACTCTAATTTATTCGACTAATTTATTTTGTAACTCTGCAAATTGAAAAATAACTTTTTTGTTAAATTCCACGCGGATGAAGTTGTGGGTACAGCTAGTTTATTTATAAAATTACAACTAAAATATTCAATTTATAGTTTGATGTGTAGTCTGTGTAAAAGTGTATGTTTTATAGTATATATTATTATATCGTTATAAAAATATAGAAACGTAATAGTAAGCATATCCCGTATTTTTTTTATTTTTTTTTTTCATATTGTGAGAATAAAGCACAACCTCCTTGGAGTCGTCAAAAGTACTTTAATTATATCAATACTTATTTTATAGAAGAGGTTTTTAAAAATTCGATTAAGTAAATAGACAAGGATGTATCTAAATCATATTATTATTATTCTGTGTCAAAATCTTTTTTTTTTAATAAAGCTGGTCTTATGTATATTAGGTATGTATTTGTGTTTTTGTATTTGAAGGCCTTGTATACGCATATAAATAAAACATTTATATGAATAAAATTGAAGTAAATCAAAAAAAAAAAAAAAAAACTTTTTATATTGAAAAAGATTAAAAAAATATCAAGTTCTGATGAAAGCCACTAAAATGTCGTTGAAGGAATTATAAATTTTATAATGTATTAGTCATAATGATTCATAATAAAAACATTTTTGTGGCTAAACATTTCTTACAAGAAAGAGGTGCGGTATTAGGAGAATTAGATAAGCATTTTGAAATTTTTAGAATAACTTAAACATTCATTAATGGAACATAAATTATATACTTATAAATTTATAATACACAAAATGGCTATAGTTGTGATAAAGGATATATTAAGGAAATACCAGGAAAATAGTTCTATATCCAAAAATAACAAAATTCCACACAAACTTTAATTCCACATTCGATATATTTATTGAGGAATTCCTGAAACCCTTTCTTCCTACTAATAATTTATCTCCAAACCTAACTTCAATCTCATACATCAATTAGTTGAATGAGTGATTTACCTTTTGATTGTATTTATGTACTAGATCTGCCCACAACTTCGTTCGTGTGTAATCTAACAAAAAAATGTTTTGTTCAGTTCGCAGAGTAAATAAACAAATTTCTAAAATAAAAGTAGCCTAAGTTACTCCTTGTTATATTAGCTATCTGCCAGTGAAAGTCCCGTCAGCGGTTTCAGAGATTAGACGGAACAAACAGACAGACAGACAGACAAAATTTTTAAAAATTGTTATTTTGGTATATGCACCGTGTATATATCCATATTCATTTAGTAAAAACCTGTTATTTTAATATTACAAACGGACACTCCAATTTTATTTATTTGTATCGATGTAAGATTAATTTTGTGACATTTTGAAATAAATTTCTCATTACTATTTAAATAATGAACTAAATGGTCACTGTGATCTTTGACCTCATGTATACAGTTTAACTCTTCGCAGTATCATTGGAACATCAAATAATACCATACACTTGGACTCCAACAAAAATTTCCATAGTGATTACTAATTTCCGTTCATAACATTTTAACCACTTAGTTTAAATTTTACGACTACAATCCGTAGAGCGTTGACTGTTAAAGTTTGAGATTAAAATTGAAAACTAAACCATATTTTATTTTTATAATGTATTCATTTTTATCCGCCAACTGGCATTGGAGCAGCGTGGTGGATTAAGCTCTGATCCTTCTCCTACATGGGGAAAGAGGGCTATGCCCAGTAATGGGATATTGCAGGCTGAAGCGAATTCATTTCTACAAATTTAAATCACACATTACAAAATAAATTTAATATAAAGTAAAAAACATAAAAAATCTCGATAACAGAATCTTCACGTCAATCGTGTTATCGGGGAATTACATCAAAGTGTTAGATGTGTTACAACGCGACAATAAAAACTGAGACTCGTGCAGCGATCTGATCCCAACGCCATACCATACCATAAGCTACGTGGATTCTTACGGTATTTCTCGATACCTAGCTACTATTTTACAGGTGTGTTGCGAGGGCGTTTGGTTTATTCGAAATATTAAGGGCCACGTATATATTTTGAACTACAAACATAATTACAAAAGATAATAAAATACTGTGTTTTTCAAGCATAGCCCGATTGGAGAAGTACCCCGACCTTACAGAAGATCACAGATAAATAATACTGTTTTCAAGCAGTGTTGTGTTCCTGTGGTGAGTAAGGTGACCAGAGCTCCTGGGGGAACTGAGGGTAGAGTCGGTAACGCACTTGCGATGCTTTTGTTTGCCGAACTAGTTGTATAAAAAAAATGAAAAACAATAAAATTAGAAAAAAACACACACACACACACAACAACAGTACCTAAATAAAAAACAATGGTAAAGTATTAATTTTCAAAAATAGCTTAATGAAGTATTGCTTTTACCGTCTTATATATATATATATATATATATATATATATATATATATATATATATATATATATATATATGTATTAGTTGGAATAAAGAAAAGCAGCAGGTATTCCTGCTACATTTTACGACTAGAAGTCACTATCTACTTATTGAGTTATATGCTCACCCAAGTATATTATTGACGATGTCATATTAGTCTTTCTAAAATTTAAGTCTTCAGTTAATCTATATCCAAATAACATAGTTCTTTAATAACAAAGAATCAAAATTACTTAACGATAATCTATAATATAAAAATGAGTCGCTGAATGTGTTGCTAAGCGCAAAACTCGAGAACGGTTGGACCGATTTCGCTAATTCTTTGTTTAAAATATTCCTTGAAGTACGAGGATGGTTCTTACGGAGAGAAAAATTCTAAAAAAAAAAATGAAAATTTCCTGAAAAAGTCTAAAAACAACACTTTTTTATACTCCCATACAAAAGATTTGTGATAATACTTAAAAGTCAATTTGAACTTTAATACCATACGATAAAGTTTGTGTTAGACGATACGAAGTTCGCCGGGTCAGCTAGTTGCTTATATTTCTCACTGACAAAAATTGTGTCAACATAGCATAAAGTTTCGTAAGTCATTTGATATTATTTTGATACATCTATAAAAATATTTTGACTTTCAAATAATGATTACTCACCAGCAGTACGGCAACTGATCGTTCATTTTTTATTCATTTGACTTGTCCGTTGGCGTAGTTTGTAGTGCTGTCTGTTTCGCAGGCATTTTTGTATATTTATTAGTACTGGTCGCCCAGTGATCGAAATTCAACCATAATTCATTTAAATAATAAGTTTGAACATTCAATAAAAGAGTATACATGCGTGTGTGTCAAACACATGGTAGTGTGTGTAATGTTTTTTTTTTTATTGATTTAATGTATTTTTTATTATAATTAAAAAAAATAGCATTCGGCACTCCTTCTCTATATAAACTATAAGTGTACGAAATTTCATACTCCTCCGTCCGCGCAATTTTCGTAAAAAGGGGTACAAAGTTTTGTTTCACGTATTAATATATAGATATTTATCGAAAAAAAATTTAGACATATCAGACCGCTGTTACCTGTAACACAAGCACTAAGTTGCTTACCATAGGAACAGGTGACTGTGTGTGTACGTTAAAAATATATTTATACTTAATGATTTATGAATTCTATGTTTTTTAAGACGAGTGAAACCGTATGGATAGTCTAGTTTAAGAATAAAGAAGCAAAGCGAATCAGTAACATAGCTCTGATTGTATCTCCGGCGCCTGTGCGGTGGACATTGTTGCCTTTATTATTAAATTATACGCGAGCTTTTTGAAACGCCAGGGCTGTCAAATAACTTATGTTGCAATTATTATTTATCATTCATGAGATTCGGTCATGTTTTTAATATTTCTTACTAGCGACCCGCTCCGGTTTCGCACGGGTACAATGCTGATACTAAATATAAAATGTAAAATAAATATTTGCAATGTAAGCGCAAAAAATATGATTATTTACGACATCACATTAGAAACCACTAAAAATATCGGTGTTATTCTACTATATTATGCATTTATTATATTGTAACGTCGTGCTGGAACGTTACTCTAATAAATAAGATCTTGTAGTAAAGGTTAAGTTTTTTCACTTTATTTTTATCATGCTTCTACTTGTAGCGCCATCTATCGGCATTTTTCAACACTTCGTGACTATTTGTGTTTCATATCGGCGTTTTTTCTCTAACAGACTTGATAGATGCCGCTGATGTTTTTTGGTAATTATTGATCTTTCTTTAATAAAATCAATTTAATTGTAATTAGAAATTCTAAATTTAATATTCCTGTCTACTCCTTAAATTATAAAATGATTTAATATCTAAATTTAAACTTAATAATTTATAAAAATACAGACTATGCTTAACGCATAGACTTTTGCTTGTCAATATTCTCGAGCGCGGGAAGGAGCGCCTTGCTCGCGTGTCTTTGCTTCTTTTTCTTTGCACTTCGTTGCCGCCGAATCTCGAGATCTAACCTAATCTAACCTAACCTAACCTCGACCCTAACTCGGCTTAAATCCCGCTGGGGTAAGTTCTCATGATATCTATTATAATTACATATTGCTGGTGTTCTTAACTTAACGAGAAAATTGTAATTATTTATTATTTTGCTAATTGTGACACTGGTTTCTGAATTGTTCTTTTCCTGACTCGGAACTTTCTTCGTTCCAAGATTTATTTTTAGATTTATATCTTTAATTATACTTTGCTACAAATCGAGTCACTGCCCTCGATTAATAACGGGCTGACTGATTACCGGCATTTACACCGGTGGAGATCTCCGCCGGTCATCGGACGAAGACGGAACTGAAGACCATCATCGCCGGGAATTAGTCAGGCCAGTGTCCTTCCATTTTACTTTCTAAGGTACGTTGTCGCGGCGTGGGCCAGCTAAGGAAATAAAGGCTGAAAATCAGGTGCCTAACGCGCCTGATTCCGAACCTACCCCGTTTTCTGACCGCGTGCTACTAAAATTTTATAACTTTAAAATTAGTTTATTATTCTATTTCTACAACTTCTAAATCTACAAATCGCGGCAATATATATAAACTTTTCTCTAGAATCACTCTATTTGATAAAGAAAATCGCATCAAAATCCGTTGCGTAGTTTCAAAGATCTAAGCATACAGACAACGGGAAGCGACTTTGTTTAATACTATGTATAGATTTGAATAGTTGTCATTTAAAAGTATGTTCATACTTCTGATAGATGTAATACTTTTTATCTTTAATTAAAAATTAGATTTCAAACGCACAAATAAGTACTCAATTACATAATAAACTACATCGCAATCACACCTTGGGTATGCTAAAGTTTCAGCAGCCCTGCATCTAAAACAACAGAATAACAGTATCCAGGTATAATCGCAGAATCAAGCACGAGCGCTATCCGATAGCTCACAGCCCCGTTCCACATCGCCATAGAATTTTAACTCGGCATTCAACTAGCTGTATGAAATTATTGATCCGAAACTCCATGAATTATTTATTGACTTTTTCAATCGGCCTTGTTTTCATTAATAGATATTATATATTTTCTATTGAATTTTCATTGCCGACAATTTATATCTTGTCACGACTGACGGGAAATGATGATACACGCCCATTGGAAAAGATTTACGAGAGTTCTTGTCGGTTTTGAAACGGTACGCATCACCATAAGTAACATCACGTCGAGAAATATATCAATGACTTAGGTTTAATGTAGGTTAGCTTCGTTATATCCTGTATCGATCCTCTGAAGTAGCTCTGGAACTCGGATTGAAGGTAAAACGTGGGAGGAAACTTGATTTAGATGGCCTCCTCATAAATATGCCTATCATAGCCCTATGACTTAGAGGCCAGCTCTCATAAAACTGGTATTAACTGGGCAATGCCACGGGCGATAATCTTGTTATTAATAGAAGCATGAATGATGTTAGAAAGCACTTAGGAGCTGTTAGTTGGTTTCTGCGTAGAGGGCGGTCGAGTCTGCCATTGAGGAACGCGTGGGCGCGAACGCCTACAGGTCTAGCCTGGGAAGCTGGTTCAGGTACCGTGATAACTTGAATATATATTGAGTCATATCTTGATTTTAGTTAATAGAAACATTTGCAATGTTTTGCACGTCTTGAATGGAGCTCAGAATGTTCTATTGAATTCACTCGTATTGTTCTTTATATATGTTTGAAACTTATTGTAGTTTATTATTGTATCGCATATTTTGAGATCGACTATGTTCGTACTGATACTGAAAACCTCACTCCGATTTTCCTTAATTACAATGTCCTTTAAGATAAATATTTTTGTGTTGTACAAGAGTATTGGTCATATTTTATTAAACTTGGTATGACATACTTTTCAATTTACAAGGAATCACAACCCAAAAATAAAACTTTATAAATATAAGTAAGGTTCAATTATTTAATTTCCATTTTCTGCGAAGTCAAACACCTATGTTAACAACATCAAGTAACCTTTAAAGAGTTGTAAGATTTAGTAGGAACAGTGTGTCGGTCATTGGCCACCCACGAGTGAGCTCAGATCTAGGTCAGGTTACCCGCCATTAACTTCCTCTGTAGTCTTACAAAATAGTCATGACAATCGTACTATAATAGTCAAGTTATTCTTTTGTTTCTAAACCTTACTTTTGGCCGAGTTTTATCCTATACGGATGACAAAATTTAGTTAAAAACATCGTTTTCTATTTAAAAAAAACAGTTACTGCGATGTTTCTTACCGATTCTTCTCCGTAGAATCTGCATTCCAAACCGGTGGTAGCTTCATTTTAAAAATAATTGAAATTTTAATTTGTAAAATGACGATTCATACGCGCTTTTGACGCTACTTTTTATTTGAATTTGGAATTTTTATTTGTGTAATTTTTTTAAATTTAACTCTAAGTCATTAATTACTTGTTTCAAACACTTATCTACTACTAGATCATCAATAAATAATGTAATTTGATTGTCGTTTGTTTCTAGCGTTAAGAATTCACTTCAAAAGTGATTGTGGTTTTTTTATACAATGAATATTACAAATATTAGTAAAACTTGCAAATTTTCAAATTACTGATCTCTCTCTGAGCCAACCTTCCAACTCACAAAATGTTTATGGACTATTATTGCATGAATAATTAATTATGTATATAATAAAAAAGATTAAACGTACTGTCATTGGCCACCATTATGGCCAATATACAACAGTTCTATTAACCGCAGCTTCAAACATAACACCAATAACTTGAATTTCACCATTTCATTCAAGCGCACTAATCGCTTTAACGCTTGTGGTTTCTGTACCATTACGCGTTTTGAGTCTATTAGTTGTAATTATTGTTCTTTTTTTATGAACGAATGTTCTTGCCCATTTAATTCTCTCTGACATTTTTTATTTCTTATTTAATTGTAAAAGACAGTATTTTTTAAAAAAGCAAAAATTAAAATGTCGTTACAAATAAAGCCGTGAGATTGATTTAGTATTTGTTTAAATGTCGAAATAAATAAAAATGAATTTCCAAAACATGTGTATGGAATATGTATACATTTGAAAAACTGCAACTAGTTAGTTAACTATTTTTTGTGTCCTTTATTATCAAGACAAGGTTTGTATTAAATAAATATAAAACAATTAATACATTAGCAAAAAAAAAAAACGAATGTACTTTAGACAACAAAACTGAAGTAAAACTTCTTAAGCAATAGTCACGCACAAGAGGCCTGCACTTTGTCTTAGATATACGAAACGTAACTGGCTATAAAAGAAATAGAGAAAGAAAATAAACCGCACTTCTCTCATCAGCTTTATTCGTCTCTCCCGATTACACATTTCGTAACGCTCTCGTCACATATTCAGCAGCCTACTCCCCAAGTCAAGCATGCACAAAGAAGTATTACTTCGAAAGATATTGCGATACGAAATTCGTCAAAAAAATCAAAAGATACATTTTTCAACAAACAGAGATCAGAGCTTAATCATTTACCCATTACCGCTGCGTGTTAATAGAAAGTCTCCGAATAGAGAATCACGATTATTATCTCGTGGTTTTGGAATTGGAACGACGACTATAAGTATTATCAAAATGAAAAGAATCACAAAGATTTAATGATCGAAATAAATGATGCTATGTTTATTTACATGTAATGTATTTTTATCTAGCGTTTTAAAATTTACAGCTTTATCATAGTTAGGTATTAGTTATGTACTGCTATCAGTCGTTCTGTTTAGTTTCGTTGGATTATATGTCCCTTGCCGGAAAAACTGTCTGAAAATAGACTATTCTTTTAGCGAACATTTTTGCTCAAACTATTTAGTTTCTTTTCTGTACAATAAACAATTGTATTCATATTTCCATTTGATGAATACACCGAACTTTTTAGATCGTGTATATCGTCCTTATATTGACCTTTGTGTTACTATTACGAAAGATAGCGTTCTAGTCCACGGTTGATCTAGTTTTGTAAAACAAACGAGGTGCACCGTTAACATCACTTCTGCATTCCACGTGTGACAAGTAATCCAATGTCTCGGTCTATTGCTCAATGCATAATCTGTTTATTTTATGTTCATCGACGGTGTTGAGATCTTGTATTTAATTTATACTTATAATAAAATCGTAACTAGCCCCATTTTGTTTTGAAGATAGATGAAAAAAAAATTGTACATGTAATTGAATCCTTGAAAAAATCCTTGAATCGGGTTTTCCAGCAGTTTTTTAGAAAATCCCTAAACTATTTGATTCGTTTATTTACCATTTAATATGGAATTGTTTTTTTGTGCCTATTTAGGCAGTCTCTGAAGGAGCAAACTCCAGTCATGTATCGGAGCTACACACACTTTTTTAGCATTCATTATATTTACGGCATACACAATTTTTTCACTTGCTTAAGTAATAGTTTACAAAACTCTCAACGTGTTTTTTGATATTCACTTATTAATTAATCAATGAATGTATATTTTCTCATTCTAAGAATTAAGGTCCAATTGATGTTAAGCAAGTTGATTATGTTAGGCTTGTTATAAAATTAAGTCTTTTGTAATTTAGGATAGGAAATCGCAAAGAAATATTAGATAAAATCAAAGACCCTGTAATAAATTTAGCAAACTACAGAGAATGTCTAACGTGCAAAAGGAAAGGACATTCTAAACGGCAATTTACGCTTAGAACACAGTTAATTGCTTAACGAAACAATTATATTTGAAATATAAACCCTAATATAGAAGGAAAATGGCGTAAAGGTTTCGTAATGGACTTATCGCTGATATCATCGAGTGTCACGGAACGCGGTGTAAATTTTGACACAGCGGATGACGGAACCACTCCCGCGGCGTATTGTCAAAGATTAACATCGACCTAGTAAATCGTGGTGACAATCGCGCGTTGATTTATCAAAATGTACTTTGAGTTTCTTATATAGTGATCAAGAGGGAAAACGTAAATCTAACTTTTTGTGATTGAAAATGTAAACGTTTAAAACATCACAATCGTTTTTTCAATATCACATTTGTTTTTTGTATGAAATAAACTCAAATTTCTACTTTTATTTAATCATTATATCTTTTAATATATTAAGTTTCTTGAACGTAGTGGCTTCGATTCTATCTTGGAACATTTATACAAAAATGCTTTTGATTTGTATCCAATTGGATCATCTTATTTATCGAAAATCTTCTGGGTCCTGAACGTTATCATAAAGACCAGATAAAGATAATTACTCAGATTGGGTACTTGAGAAAATTATCTACCGACCCGTCAAGTTATGTGTCGGATTAAGCTTTGACACGATTCGAGGCGCAAAGAAGACCTTTGTCCAGCAGATAGCGTTTACTTCTTTTAGTTCAGTCACATTGATTGATGATTGATTCAGAGTGTTACATAGGAGAGAAGGGTCAGACTTCAGAGCAACACACTGCTCCACTGCAAGATGGCGAATATATTTCTTACTATGAGCAACTATCAGATTTCCACGATAACAACTGAGACCGACGATCAATCACATTATAATTGTTTGCTCATAAACAAGAAAAACTTTAATTTACATCGCTCAGTAAAAGTAGGTACTAAGACGAATTAATAATCAATTAACTAAGTATAACTCAAAAGTACACATCAGATATCGTTCAAATTTAAACGGCAGCACATGATAAGCACCAGATTTTAAATAGAGAAAGAACCATCAAAACTAGTAATCTAAGTAAAATATTATGAGGTAGCATAGAAAAACATAATCGGATTGAGAATCTCTTCTATTTTAGGACGGTTAAAAACAACACAATACATTGCAAATATCATAAAGACAACTCGCCTTTTACCTGATCACATGCAAGATTGTTTTCGTTTCCCATTTATCATTCAATCCATGATACCAAGCAACTAAACATTAGACAATATATCCAACATTATACCAGCGAGTTACGATATCAATTTATTATCAATAAATCGTCGATTACGCACATCATTCAATGGCTCGTTCAGATTTATTATCTGGTTAGATGAACCACACCCAACAGAATGGTTAAGCACGTCAAGACCCACTTAGAAACTGCACTGTACACTCAGTATACCGGATGTTGTTGAATCAAGTATCCTCGACTGTGACATTTGTTGTGACACAATCAGGTTTCAACGGTGGTTGATAAATTTTATCCAGGACACAAGTTACTAATAGGTTTTATATGCAAGAGATAAAATAGGTCATGAGGGCCTATTTTATCTTAAATAATAAATAACAATTCTTAGATTCATAGGTGCAATATAGAAAGGTCCTATATGTATATTAATTGAAATCTGGGGATAAATAAGAAAGATATATCATAAACTTATTCCGTTAAATACCATCAGATAGCTTTAAGAGTAACCGGTAAAATAGGCCCTCGGTGACGTAATGTACTTTAATTAAAATCAGAACGGTATGAATTAGTGTCTGACATTTGTGTCACGGTTTTTGCCGTTGTCTCTACGAAGGACAACATAGATGCTTAACAGCATTTACGCTTTTGAAGATGTTATCGTTAGTTGCCACATACTCGCTCCTTTCTTATTTTGTTCCAGAATTTTTTACTGTTTCACTTTATTCATTTGAATTATAGTTTAGAACGAAATTAGTTTTTACACCCTTTTGGCAAAGGTTGGTTGGTTTTAGTGTTTAAAGAAGTACTTCAAGATTAAAGTTAGAATTTTAGGAAGTTGATTTCGTAAAATACAATTATATATTATCAGAAATTCGTTTTTTTTTTATGGGAATTAGATTTGGGTTTATAGATAATAACATTATTACGTACTAATTCTTACAACACACGTAGCAATAGTTTTTGCATTTCAAAGTCTTATATAGATTTAATGTTTATCGACATGGGTATATTTTTAACGCATGTAGGCAACTTGAAATACTTAAGGCATTAGTTAAAGTAATTAACAACAGCAATTACTCGGTATAAGTTATAGGCGTGTAAGACATTTTTTTTTTATAAATCCGCATTTTACGATCCAGTAAAATATAAATAAAACATACACATATCAATAATGTTGAAACGGTTTTTCTATTAACTTTTTCCTTCTATAGAAACTCCGACATAATTACGCATTCTGTCAATCTCAAATCATTTCAAGTCACTAATAACAACATTAACCAATTTGTCAGTAACGCAATCAGCGTACAATTTCTAATTCCTTTAATTATACGTCCGATTTGCCACACCATACTCAGTTTGGCAGTTGATTTACAGTTAAAAAAACATTAAAACAACGAATTTAAACTTTATGATGTTGGAGATAAGGTGGGTGATATGTTTGATGATGATAATGCTTGTATTGTTTTTGTAGTACCTTGTGCGGCGAGCGTTGACGCGGGGCCCGACGAATCGATCGATCCCGCACTATCGGGGACAGAGATGATGTTAATTCACAATTTTATCTTATGATTGTTACAAGTAATTTAACACTCTATGTAATTAGTTTGACTCTGTCGATGTTCGAATGTTGAGCAATTCGAAAGTCGACTGGAGAAAGTGCAATCTTACTAGTTCTAACAAAGCGTTATTAATTCAACTTTACAACAATGATAATAAACTTCGTGTAAATGACAAGAGTGCTAGTATAGTTTACCGTTATAAAATCCAGATCATTCTTTCTTACTAGAACAGATGTTTTCAAAATTAAAACATCTTATAGTTTTTGTCGAAGATCTTCATCAATGCGAAATACTTGGGACGTGATATTCTTTTTGTATCCACATTTATCTTTTGGATCTAAAATTGACAGAGATTAGTTTCAAGTACTGTATCAGCTTAAGACGAGCGGTGTAAATATAAAAATAAAATGATAGAGTCCATTTGATTGCCACATCCATCACCGCTTGAATATAAATAGTGGTTATAAATAAAATAAAAAGTTCTGCTTAGTATGGAATGTCTGGTTTTAATCAAATTAGTTTAAATAAATGAGACTGATTTGATTTAAAGCGATGTGACACATTCCTTTATTAGTGTAATTAGAAATATCGTGTGAAGTCAGTCAATTAGGTGACGTATGTTAAGTAACGCTGTTAGAATGAAAATAATATTTTTTTATAATTTATATACATCGAAAATCGATGTCATCTCCATTCTATGTGACATTGGCAAAATCGTCCGCGATCTTTGCCATTGAAAGTCATAAATCAAAAATAACTTGAAATTGAATTTAATACTAGGAATAAATTTATAAACTATATCAAGTTCTAAATGAGAGTCAGCATTACTAAACTCATAAATTTTTTACGGAATTTACATTTTGCATCTCGGGTGCGATATCTTATTTAATATTTTATAAAGTGGTAAAAGTAAAAAAAATAAAAATATTAAGGAAAACCATTAAGGACATATAATCTAAAACGCTGGTCTTCAAAAATGGCCTCACTGTTAAGTTCCTTGTCTATTGGGAAACAGAGCTGATCATCCGTGAAACCATATATTTGAAACAAACAATTGTCTTGCTTGATACGCATCATTACATTATTTCATTGATTAGGACAATATAATACTATCAAAAGTATCAACTCCCCAATACGTAGAAAGAAAATAAAACCAAACTCATTGTAGGAACACGTACAATAGCAACGACAGTTGAAAGTTTTAGAAGATTAGACTAATTCTTAGAATTAATTGATATTAAACTTTATAGATTAAAACAGTTTTACACACAATGCTAGGAAATGAAAGGAACGCGTTACTGCCCACTTTCAAATTGCACTCCAACCTCGCGTTAATCGTGATCGTAAATGCTTGTACCTAATTTAATAGCCTCTTAATTCACTTCAGTACTCTCTGCAGTGATTTATACAGTGGCTACTGGTTTAGTGACACTTTCGAATTAATGACAATTAAAATAAATAACCGAAATGACTTTAATAAAAGTCGAGTACCTAATCATTTTATTGACCTATTTACTTTTATTAGAATCGTTAATATTTTATAGGCTATTTAGAAATTTTAAGCATGTTTGCTTAATTTAAATCTTAAGGTACTTCCAATATTATTCTTTACTGCACCTGCACCTGCTTTTGAATATTATGTATCGTCATTCAAATTAAATTAATTTGAAAAAGACTACAAATGTTCCACCACTAGGCCCAAAGCCCTTATTTATTTAGGAAAAATTTTAGCTGCGCTGACACGAGTTACCGTTCATTATATGATAATCAAAATACAATTTAGCTTCACATTATCACCGAGGTAAAGGGGACCTAAAAATACAGACAATGAGACACAATCGTTTCGTATTAGAATCGATCCCGCAATACTACTTACTCATCATAGCGTTTTCTTTTAACATCAGACGCAACCACAAACATAAATTCATCAATTCATCGAATTGACAATTTTTGTACCCTTAATTGGTCTCAAGATGCTTAATCATATATAAATATATCGTATCATACAAATATATCACTTAAAACAGTCATAATTTTCCAAAGAAACAATGTAACATAATCACCGCTCGCGGGCTCGAACGATTTAACTTTAAATAATTACAATCTATTACTCGTCCTTAACTTTATTATTGAGGGTACTTTAAATATCTCTTCGAGGATATAATTCAGTATAGAAATAATTACCGTGGTTGATTTACAATATGAAACGGAGTCCGCCATTAGTTGATATCGGTGTTGCGTGCGCGTAAATATCTCGACTCGATTCAGGATGATTTAATTCGAGATGAAACGCTGTATAAACATAATGACACTAATAATACGTCGTTTGTGAACCTGATTGACGAACTTGTTAAGCAATTTAACGATTTTTTTTAAACTTGCGTGATTGAAATAGTAGTAAAGAATTTAAGTAGAAATAGATATATTATATTTGATTAATTTGGAAATATTAAAAATTTATATCGATCAGATCAAGTTATTTAATTTACTTGTTTATCTACATTGACAAATCTCGCGATAAGCTTTTATCTAATATATAAAATTCTCGTTTCGCGGTGTTTGTAGTTAAACTCCTCCGAAACGGCTTGACCGATTCTCATTAAATTTTGTGTGCATATCGGGTAGGTCTGAGAATTGGCCAACATCTATTTTTTCATATACCTAAGTAATAAGGGGGGGATCAAAGGGGTTAATAACATATATGGCAAAACAACGTTTGCGGGGTCAGCTAGTATCCTATAAATTGTTTAATGTCGCTACATGTTGATAGTAAATTTTATTATTTTAAGGAATTTTAAATATAAGCTTGTTTTTTTTACAACTTGTCTCTTTTTTAATTTATTTTTTACTTTTTAGTTATCAAAGACTCATACACAAACACATTCACATAACTAAAGTAATACGTGTATCTGTTTTATCATGAAATCATTTACCGACCACTCATTTACCATTCTGTCGTGACTGTAACAGCAGGATCGCAATATTCATAGCTTAGATTTATAATTTTCTTAATGATAATTGTTATGTTTTGATTTCAAACCCAACAAGAGAATTTCCTTTAGTATGTCCAAATAGTAGTGAATACTTAGAAATGTTAACCGCTAAGTTATAACTAGCTATAATGGAACCTTAACATTTTCATATTTATAACATTAAGTTTTGCAATCGTAATATATGAAGACATTAAGTTTACACCATCGATTTAAGATGGAGAATTGTGCGCAATCAATCACATCGGCTTACGTCACTATTAACCGTAATTACATCTGGATGCTATTGAGTGCGTGGTCATTCTCGAAAGGACTTAATCAAGTGGTTATGTGTGTGTCGATTCGTTGTGGATTTACAAATGATTTTGTGTTGTAATAGACCATATTTGTGTGTTAAGGAGTCGGTATGACACAAAAGGCTAGGCAGGGAGAAGGGATGAATGGATGGATAAATTTTTCTTGTACGCGAAAATTACAGAAACAATTGCATTATTTACCTACTATTTAGTTCTTGCGGTTCCAGAAAACCTAGGCTAACTTTGAGTTAGAACCATAACATGCCGGTAAAGCTGCCCAGCGCAAATAATTAAATGAATTTCATGAATTTTTCAAGATTCTGCGAGTTTTATCTTCGTATTTTTTTTTTAGTTATTTTTTTTCCTAAGCGTTAATAACATAATGACAGTTCTTAGAAAAAAAATTGAATTTTAAAAAAGGCTTTGATGTTCTTTAAGCATGAAGGTCTCACTTCAGTAAGCCCGCGATCATATTAAAAACATAAAACGGATATTAGTTTAACCATAAGTTCTGGCCCCTTTTCGTGTTGACTGCACATACACAAAGATGGCTTAAACTTCGTAACTTCCTTAAAAGGATACAGTTTTATGAGGAACAGATAAATTCCTTACTCTTTATTAAATGTAATTTTAAAATTAAATTGAAGTAAAATTGAACATCAATTTTTTCATTAAAAATTTGTTCCAGTATAGTTTGGTTTAAAATAAGATACATTTTTATCTTACGTTCTGGAACTTTGCGGGAAATTATTTTTTTGCTCTACTCAATATAAGTGACGCATACGCCATATTAAACTCTTTTTTCATAGCAGGAAATATTCTGCTCAAAATCTGGAGCAGCCCGACTGGAGAAGCACCTCGACCTTACAGAATCACAGTTAAATAATACTGCTTTCAAGCAGTGTTGTGTTCCTATGGTTAGGTAAGGTGACCAGAGAGGTCTTTGGGAGGGTAGGCGGTTGGATCGGCAATGCACCTTCGATGCTTCTGGTGTTGCAGGCGTCTATAGGTTACGGTAATTTCTTACCATCAGGTGAGCTGTACGCTTGGTTGTTTGCTGACCTAATTGTGGAAAAAATATCATGTTACATTTGTCTATTTCCAAATTTAAACACATTCGGACAAACAAATTGTTACATCATTTTATCACATATCTATGTCAAAGGGTCTATAGGGTCACAAAGTTTGAGATACCGCTCGTCTGGAAATTCCTGCATCACTAATAAATTAAAAAAATCACAAGATGCTTAAAAATTATGGCGGTCCGTATAATGCAAAATCTTGTTCAAAGTATGGATATTACAAAATCAGCATTAAATTGAATTAAATTACTGCCAGATTTTTAAATTAATGGTTACAGCCGAGTTAATGCTAAAACGAAGATTACTGAATAATAAGCTTTAAGTTTTGCGTGTGGTGGGATGCGGTAAATTAGCAACAACAAGGCGACCACAGACAGGGCAATCGTGCGAAATCAGCAGAACGAGAATATCAAGCAAGTTATGCTTAGGGCTAGGGATTTTATTTGAAAGGCATTTTGGGAAAATACATAAGAAAAGGAAGAAAGAGAGAGAGAGGGGATTTAAAAAGAAAAAGAGGCAAAGAGTGAGGGGGAGAAGAAAGAGGGGAATTTTCATTCGATTTTTTTAATTTTTATTATTAAACCAAAGCGTTTTGTACTAACATTGATCTATCTGTCTGCTCGTTTGCAAATTCATTCTCTACATTGTAAGTATTCCGCTTAATAAAGATCTTTAATGGCGAGTGAAAGATTTGGCGTACGTAATGAGGCATAGTAGCAACGAATACTCTTCAAACAGAATCTATAAAATTCGTAGCAATAAAAAACAGATATTAAAATAATTATTTTGGGACGTGTACAGTACCTACCGTCGCTGTCGGGTAAGCGTCGTCAGCGTTTGAACATACGCTTTTCGTTAACGTTTATTGGTGAATTTATCTACTTATATGGCTATAACGGTCGAATGCGATTTTATATACGACCCTGTTACAGATTGTATATTTATAATATAATCAAAACTTTATACTGACATTTTTTTTTGTGTATAAATTATTTAAACTATTATTACTGTTCTTCATCACTTTTTCTCCATGTACGAGAAATAATGAAAGCTTAATACACCACGCAGCTATACGGCGGGTTGGCGGATATATTCCCTACTGTGAATAACGATCGCTATCAGGTGTGTATGATAACATCCCGCGCGGGAATCGAATCCGCAAACTACCGTAGTTTAAACGTCTACACGCACCTCTACCCCAGAGCGGTTGTTATCATCTGTTTAATTAATGTATTAAGAATAATATTACTTCGTATATAAATACTAGCTTCTACCCGCGACTTCGTACGCGTGCAATAGGAACAGTTCTGTCATACATGATTTAAGTGAAACGAGGCGCACGCAGCGTAAGCTCTCAAAAGGAAAAAAAAAACGATTTTGACACATTCTTTATTAGTGCTCCGCTTGTATTGGTCTTAGCGTAATGATATATAGCCTATAGCCTTCTTCGATAAATGTGCTATCTAACACTAAAAGAATTTTTCAAATCGGACCAGTAGTTGCTGACATTAGCGTGTCCAAGCAAACAAACAAACAAACTCTTCAGCTCTATAATATTAGTATAGATTGAATTATGGATCATATTATAGTTTGATTTGTAAACATCGTTATTATTATTCAAATTTAATAGACTGTAAAATACAAATAACATGACATATTGGTCATATAAAGTTTTATGGCGCTAATAAAATTAAATTCAATAATATTGAATTTAACGTGATTCCTTGTAAATATGAATAATAAATTTCGTTATATATGATAAGTTTAAATATGTATGTAATAAATGTGTGTGATTCTACATAATACCTAAAATAGACTAAAAAATCGATATATACATAAAATATGATAAATACGTGTTTTTGTATTATTATTATATAACTAGCGTATCCGGCAGACGTTGTCCTGCCCGGAAAACAGCTACGAAATTTGATAGCTTACGTACCGATAACAGCGTCACTTACAGGGTCCAATTAAGATGAAAACTACCCTATCTCCGAAGTTGGACCAAATTACAGATGCACACAAAATTTGATAAAAAATTGGTTCAGTAGTTTCGGAGTTACAACTGATAGAAGCGCCACCTGCCAGATCCAATTGAGATAAAAACCACCTTACCTTCCAAGTCAGACCAAATTACAGATGCTTAAAAAAATTAACAAAAATCGATTCAGTAGTTTTGGAGTTACATACCGATAGCAGCATCACCTACCGGATCCAATTGAGATAAAAACTACTCTATCTTTCAATATAGACCAAATTACAGAGGCTTACGAAATTTGATAAAAATTTGTAGTTTCGGAGTTACGTACATTTAAAATTTTCATTGTTAACGCCCACCCCCGCAATTCTTATTGGGGACGTGAGATCATAAAATCCGCTCATAGTTAATTTTTACATCATATATAGAAGATTCCTACCAAATTTGGAATCGATAGGAGCTAAGTTTAAAAACGGGAATTTTCCATTGTTAACGCCTCCGCAACTCTCTTTTGTGGGTTCTTTTTTTAAAAATCCGTTCCTAGATGATGTTTACTCGGTGAAAGAAATATTCCTACCAAATTTCAAGTCTCTGCTCCTTATGGTTCCAGAGATATCGTAATGAGTCAATATATAGATGGGAATTTTTTATATATATAAAAAATATAGATAAATTTCTAAAATAAAAGAAAGTCCCATCAAAATCGGTGCAGCCTTTTCAGAGATTAGCCGGAACAAACAGACAGATAGATAAACAGACAGAAGAAAATTGAAACAAATGTTATTTTGGTATATGTCTCGTGTATACTTCCATGCATTTAGTAAAAAGTGATTATTTTAGTATTACAAACAGACACTCCATTTTTTTTATTTGTATACAGGATAGATTACGTAAAGGACGTTTCAGATATCAGCTAGTTTAATCTTAAAATGTCGCACTATTTTGTTAATTACGTTTTGTATCATAAAAGAAATACATGATGTTATCAAGATCTGTGATAAAAACTTGCATGAGGAAAAAACTGATGAACCTTTAATTTATAAAACAATTTCGTTTATACTTAAATATTAATGGTTTCAGAGAAAATAATGAAATTCAAGTAAAAAAATATGTTTAAATAAAAGATCCATATCACATTTAAAGTAAGTACTCGTAATTATGTTAAGACGATTGTTTGTTTAAATGCGTTTATCTCTCTCTGTGTACACATGTCCTAAAATTCTTTTGCGTAAGATAGCCTTAATGTAATACACTCGTCCGTATTAATACTAAAATTGGCGTAGTAGTTTTAACGATCATACCACGAAGGATATATTTAGTCAGCAAAGGATTACTAGCTGTTTTACTTTATAAGCTAGTTGTGATCTGCGGTTTCACACGCGTTTATTGGAGGAAAAAATATCCTTTAGTATTTCTTTGTGAATGGACTATCGAACAGAAAAAGGTTTTTTTCAATTCGAACCACTAGTTCCTGTGATTAAAGCGTTTAAACAAACTTTTAGCTTTATAATATTAGTAAAGATTTTGTTAGCATATTTCATTGACAACCGGTACTTATATATAGGCATGCTTGTGGGTCTCCCCACCGTGCCTCAGAGAGCACGTTAAGTCGTCGGTCCCGGTTGTTATCATGTACACCTGATAGCGATCGTTACTCATAGTAGGTATAGTATATCCACCAACCCGCATTGGGGCAGCGTGGTGGATTAAGATCTGATCCTTCTCCTACATGGGAAAAGAGGCCTATGCCAGTAGTGCGATATTAAAGGTTGAAGCGTATATATAGGCATACAGCAAAGTATCATCTGGTTTACTTGCTACTGGCATACTACTGGCAGAAAATCGAGAACAATTATCATTATAAAATCCTATCCTACTAATATTAAATGCGTTTCACGTAAAAACTACTAAATCAATTCTAATGAAACTCGGTATGTAGATAGCTGGAGAACTAGAATAACATATGGACTACTTTTTATCCCGACCTTCCCACGGGATCGGAAACAACACGGGTAAAACCGCGTGGTGCAGCTAGTAAACAGATAAATATAAATGTAATAAATCCGTTTCTACTATTTCTTGTGTATGAAAAAGTAATTATTGCAATAAGATGATTGAGATAATGGCTTGCTCTTCGAGATACGATGGGAAGACACATGAGGAAATGAACACAGACTAGAAATAAAAATTTGTTCAAATGTAACGGGACAGTGAACGGGCAACTGAGGTAAGGGACAGCAGGAAATAACCTGCTCAGATTTGAGACCACAGCTAAATAACACTACTTCCAAGCAGTTTTGTATTCCTGTTGGTGAGTACGGTGACTAAGAGCTCCTGGGGGGATTTAGGGTAGGGTCGGCAACGCGGTTGTGATGCTTCTGGCATGCAGGCGTCTGTAAGCTACGGTAATGGCTTACCATAAGGTGAGCTGTACGCTTGTTTGCCGATCTTGTTTTGACCGTGATTATCGGTGGGAAGGTCAAAATTACGGTCAAAGCTAAGTATCACTTGTTATCAGAATCTTGATCTTCATCATCTTGAAATCATTAAGTATGCGCAATTGAACAAAATAAGGATAAGGATAAAAAACTAAATACGAATATTACAATTTATTCTAAATGGCGTATGATGAAGATTTCTTTTCTGAATTAAAGTAAAAAATACCATTACAGTGAGTGTTAAAAAGTGATTTTGTTTTTAACATAAATGTGTTTTAGTTAATCTGTTTAATTAACAAAAAAAAGCAAGCATACAAATAATAAAAAATATAAAGTTAAAAATTTGTTGATTGCTTGGGCTTTACTTAAATATTGTTTTTACTTTACTTTGGACTGCTCAAGTTCTACTTGGTATATCGATGAGATATTTGAATTTAAAATAATTATATAGCATTAATTTGATATTTGATAGTAATCTTAGTAGGATATAATAAAATATCTTGAAATTATGAGACTAATGTGCGTCTAGACTTCTCAACAAATGTATTAAATACTAATCACGAAGACCTGAGTTTAACTACAAGTAAATGCCATCGTTTATTTCCAGACGTCATGATTATCTGTTCT
The DNA here is from genome assembly GCF_905220565.1 of Melitaea cinxia. Lineage (NCBI taxonomy): Eukaryota > Metazoa > Arthropoda > Insecta > Lepidoptera > Nymphalidae > Melitaea > Melitaea cinxia. The sequence continues at coordinate 1,320,575 of NC_059396.1, read as the reverse complement.
AATACGAATCGAGGGCGATACGCGTCCCACATGCTGCTTCACGTTCCTCAGAACTAGTAAATTTTATTGTTCAGAATTGTCTGAATAAATTGGTTAAATTTACGTTTGTTGAACGAATCATTTGAATAACTATGTTTCGTTTTAGGTCAATTTGACTACTCAGTTAAAATGTAATTTGTAAAGATTTACAAATCACGTAACAGAGGCGTGGAACTTTAAGGGCCTGTTCCACCAGTTGGATAGAGTTTACTTAGAAAACAAATTACGAATAGACTTTAACAATCATAATTTTTTAGATTTATGCGAATAGATATATCTTATAGATATAGTAGAATTCGATAGTAAAAAGAATAATATGTCAATTCATTCATTCATTCATTTTTTTTTTATGTCACTAGGTCGGCAAACAAGCGTACGGCTCACCTGATGGTAAGCGATTACCGTAGCTTATAGACGCCTGCAACACCAGAAGCATCGCAAGCGCGTTGCCGACGCAATCCCCAATCCCCCCCAGGAGCTCTGGTCACCTTACTCACCAACAGGAACACAATACTGCTTGAAAACAGTATTATTTTGCTGTGATCTTCTGTAAGGTCGAGGTACTACCCCAGTCGGGCTGCTCCATATTTTGAGCAGGGAATTCCTGCTGTGCCCTACCTCAGTTAAATCATTGGCCTTAGTCCGTCTATTGCAGACGATTAAGACAGTGTCAGACAGACACTGTGTCGCCTAAGATACTAGGACACTCTTCAGGAAAACGCAGAGTTGCCTAAGCTTTGCGCCACCCTCTCGACCTCACTCGCCAGGCCCACAGGAACGACGAGTCGATATGTGTGGAGCTCGTTCAGCTGCAGGAGTCTTTCGCATTTTAGAGCTATGCCACGAATGCTTGACGGAGAGCCCATTTCGGGTTTCAAATGAAGTTTTCCTTCTCCAGGTTATGCGTCAAATAGTATCATCCACAACAGATGAAAGAGGTCCTAAAGTAATATATTTTAATGAATGGGCTTATTGTTTCCTTCGAGTGGGGATTCACCCGTAAACATAAGAGCTTATTTTTTATCGACATTACTATAAAATTACTTTCGATATTGTTCAAAATAGGTTTAATAGTTTAATGTATACCTTTCTAAAATCTCTCTATCAGAGAAAAAGAAAAAAATTATCTTGCAAAAGTTAAGTATATATTGAATTAGAACTTCTTTACGCACGCTAGACTTGGGGAGTAAGCTGGTGAATGCGTGACGAGAGCGTTACGAAAAGTGTGATCGGGCGAGGCGAACGGAAGTTAAGAGGGAGATATAGGTTATTGAAGATAGAAAGAGAGATAGTTACAAAGTGCCCTCGTTTTTTTTTTCGTACAAACCGTATTGATTTAAATCTATATAATTCATAACATAATAAATCATTGATAATTACATAATATGTAGTAGATGATTTGTATAAATAAAAATTTAAAAAAATAAACAAATATACAGCTGGTAAAACATAAACTATATCATTACATAAATAACTATACCATACTTTATTTAGTTTTAAAATACTTAATCATATTTGTAATGTTGTTACGATACTTAATAGACTTTTTATGTAAATGTGAGCCGATAGACATAACCCACATTTTAAATGTAGGTCAAATTGCTTAATAGTAGCAAGATAACAAGAAAACGTTTATTTTGTTTGTTATTATTGTTTTAATTTTATCAAATATCTTATTTACGTATCTTAATTAGTTTTATTTGTGTGTTTTTGTAGCTTTTTAATACCACCATGGTTGTGTATCTTTTTTTCAAATTATATATGATTTTGCTTGCAAACAGAAAAAAAATCGCTTTTGACGTGACAACGTCTAATAAATCGATGAACGCCGGCTGCATGCATGAAAAAGGATGACTTATTGTCCCGTTACATTCATTGTAGCGTTACGTCAACTCTCGTTGACGACTGCACCGAATTGGTTCGTATATGGTTTCTTTAGAAAATAATTAGAATACTTCATTGGATGACTAACTTCACGTTGCTAATAACTAGCTAATAATATCAATAATAATAATAATAAATTCTTTTTTTGACCAAATACGGTACCATTTCATAATCCGCCAAACTGCGTGACAGTTTATCGGCGGAATTGACGCTTGTCAACATCTAATTATGAAATAATATTCAATTTATTTATTTTTTACTATACATTTATCATAAAATAATCTATATAAATTAATTAATTCTAAAGCTATTATTAATAAATAATCCAACATCGGCGAAATTTCTTTTTTTTAATTATTTTTAAGTCAATAACTCGAATTCCATCAATACCCGGTGCCTTGTCATAGCTAACTTCAGGGTGTCGGTTTTTTTCGTGATGGTGTGCACGCGTATCATAAAAACAAGTATAACTTCAAAAAAAGTCAAAATGTACACAAAAATAATAAAACAGTAAAGTTCACCGGGTCTGCTAATAAGCAATAAATATAATAATTTATTTAATTTAGCTTAACTTAATAAAATATAAACTTACCTCCATCGACGCTAATAATTACCCGATGATATTATTCAACTATCAAATAACATTCAAATCTCATTTCGGTACGATGACCTCTCGTCAGATCCTGTCAAATTTAGGAACCCGTGGCAAAAGGCTGACAGAATACTTTTTAAAAGCTTATAGGATCAAAAATTACCCTTGAACTATGACTTAAAAAAAATAACTTATTTAATATCTTCATTATTTGATGTATAGACGATTCTTAAAAGTACTGTTGAGTTGCTTGTTGGTTTATTATTTATCAATAGAATTTACGTTCCGAATCCGATAGCTTATCATTCAATTTATATTATACGAGTATATGCAAATCGTAAAATGACGATTGCAATGTGCTGATGAAATTCGAATAGATTTGATTTTGAAGATGTTATATTTTGCTACAGTACGGATTAATAGTTTAAAATCTTTTAAAATGAAAATTTATACAAAATAAGTTTTGTCAGTATATTTGTACGGAACTACGACTCTGTGATGTTGTAGTGCATTTTAATTCCTTTTTTCGTCCGTCGGTTTGGCTTTGTTGTGCTGATGAGGAAGATTACGAAGCGGGGCTGGTTTGACCTCGTATCGGTTCACGGCACCGCCTGAAGGAATCCTTTGCGTGGGCCCTGATTGAGATGTTAATATAAAGGGGGCATTGTGCGCAATCGGAAGTTGGAGGGCGGATGCAATGCAAACTTCGGGATTGCGGATTTTCTGGTTTTATTTCATTGTTATTTTGAATGGATGTGCGTTTGAAATTTTGAATTTTTTATGTTGTAAATATCTTAGAGTATATTTTAGATTGTCAATTTATGTTACTTTTTAAACAATGATTAATGTTTATAGAGCTTTTTTCTTACTATATATTTTTTTTAATCATATTACACAAAAACTATAGTCATTTAATTGCTCATGCCTTTTGAATCACATAAAATATTTGTTTTTCATCGGCGTGCGATTTTATCGATAATTTTAATTCAGACCAGCAGTTCTAAGATTGTCTAGTAACGCTAGGATAATATGTACCAAATCTGACAGCTATTTTTACTGTTATAAATATAAGTATTATATTTAAAAAAAAAAAATAACTATAATCTAATAGTTATAATTCATGATATTTTATAAAAAAAAAAATCAAAGTTAAGGACATTTAAGTTTTTTCGAAATTCTATTATTTGCTTAAAGATACTGAATTTTTTTGGTGATAGAAAATAAAAAGATTCATTTTGACGACGCGTTGGCGCAGCGGTCATAGCACTGGCTGTTACGCTGGCTGTCGCGGGTTCGATTCCCGCTCACGACAGACATTTGTATCGACCATATAGATGTTAGTCGTAGTCTGGGCGTTGTGTTTGTGTATTGTGTGTGTTTCCGGACCCCCAACACAGGAGAACATCCTACTGGGGGATCCGTTAAGTGTGAAGCGTTTATTAATTATTATTATTATTAATTTTAACTCTCAGAACTTACAACCAGTAAAGAATCCAGACGGGTGCCACTGCTCAACACTTTCATTTGGGTTAGGCTATCAATAGTGCCAGAATAGCCCGAATGATTTTGGCAATGGCACCTAGACTGGAAAAGATACATTTCTCAGCTCGAAAGTGACGATAACAATTATGGTAGGTACCACTGTTCTGCAACTGTAGTCTTCGACTACTGATAAATTTTTAACCAGTTAACTGCGACGCTGCCCTAAATCCCTGGCCTCTTAGCCCTTGCCATTCATATACCGTCAACTTATTTATTTTCTTTTAAAGCAGGGGTGTCAAACTCAATTTTGCAGAGGGACATATATTAAACTTAGAATGCGTAGGCAGAAAATGTAGTATGCACATCTTAAAACTTTCGTAGCTGAATCGAGTGAAGTCATGATTCTTCTTTCTGTGGCACATTGCGGGGGCCGGATACCGTCCGCGGGCTGTATCTTTGACATCTCTGCTTAAAACCATCCAACATCTAAGATAAATTATAGAGAAGCAAATATTATAAAGGATTCAGAATTTAGCTCAACTAAATATCCTACTATCAATAGAGGAAAAGCACATCCAAATGGATTAGAGAGCATATTGTCAACAAAAAGTAAGAATCGACTACACGAAGACATCTTGTACTGATATTACAAACAAAGAAATATGCTGTGCTTTATTTAGTCACGAGCTTAAACTTTTATTCGACGAGATTCACGTTATCATTAAAGATCTAAGGGTTATCATTGTCTATAACAATGGTTCCCAACCTATGGTACACGTATCCCTGGGGATGCGGAAGATCTGATTGGAGGTACGTGATAATTATACAAGAATTGGCGAAAATACTAAGAAGTTAAAACAGTCCATATATAAACCACGTTTGTAACGAGTAAAGTGAAGTGAGGAGCAGGTGTTGGAGAGGAGGCGCTAGTGTAACGGTACGATGTATGACGTGAGTAGAGGAGAGTTTATGGGAATGGTGTGGAGTACCTATATAAATGTCTTGCTCAGAATTTAATTGGTTATTCTGCAGTGTTAAATTGTTGATTAAATCTTTATATATATATATTTTGTGTGCATGTGTATGTCACTGAACTCCTCCTAGACGGCTGGATTGATTTTGTTGAAACTTTTTGTGTGAGTTCAAGGGGATTCGAGGATGGTTTAGATTCACAATTTGGTCCACTGGAAAATGTTTATTTAACTAATTTTTTAATTTATAAGTAGTTGTTAATTTTGGAATGTTTTACATTGAATCCGGTAGACTGCGCTACCATCGCAGCATCAAATATTAAATATTATTCTATTTTAATTTCACTTTGTCCCGACAGTTGATGCTGCGATCAAATTGAGAAAAATATTTGAAATTTTGTGTTATGGCAATACAACGTTTGCGGGGTCAGCTAGTAATCATACACATTTGAAAGTCAAAAATTATAATTGTAAAATCTGTAATATAAAGTGATTTGTGAAAAAATACTCTTTTTATTTTACCTGATTGCTTTACGTGTTATTATGAAAAGTGGTTGATATGTGGAACGCAGTAAGCGTTATACGTATCGTAAGGGTAGCTTTTTAAGTACTGGAAATAAAACACTGTCTGTGACAATTAATAACAATTATTATGACAAGTAGACTACAATAGCACAGTTTGAAGCCGTAGAAGTTTTTTTATTGATATTATTAGTTAAGCTATGTGTTATTAAAAAAGTATGGACCAAATTTTAGAGGAGGAATATTCGTAAACAATTTTAACTTGATTATGGGTACAGATTAAAAAAAGTTTGGAAAGCGCTGGTCTACAATAACAATACAATTGTGACGCTAAGACGAGCGTGACGAAGGTGTGACGTCTTTGTTTCAACATAATTTCATCTATAATTATCTGTTTACTCTTATACCATTTATTTATGCTAAATTCACATTGTCTAGAGTTCCGACTATCACATAAGTCTTTTAGGACCACATGCCCTTTTAGAGTCAAAGTCCATCCTATTAAATCTACCTATATCTAAAAATGAATGTTGCTAAGCGCATAACTCCAGAATGGCTTGACCAATTCGGCTAATTTATTTCTTTTTGTATATTCCTTAAAGCCCATGGAAGGTTTTAATACTAAAAAAAAAACACTATTTACTTTTGACAGAATATAGTCTGCCCGGGCAGCTAGTGTACAATAAAGCTGCTTTAAACTGCTAAAAATTTGTATGACTTTACTTTTATTATATGCATATATATTATTCGCTTTTAGTAACAGCAGCTGATTTAAATGACTTATTGCACATATATATTTTAAAGTACTTTTTGATAGCATGTGCCACGGCTTCGTTTTTTTTTCTTCTATAAAAAATTCTTATTTCGAAATAATGCACATCATACATTCCCCGCTACCGAAGTCACAAGCAAGTGTTATGGCTGGTTAATGGTAATACATATATCTTACCTGTAACCACTATTATTTATGTAGATCTCTCAAAACAAGCTTAAACACCACGCTGGGCTTAAATTAATTATTCTTTTTTTTTATTTTGATATTTATTATCACAAAATTTGTAAGCGTATTTATTTTATTTTGTAATTATTTATTCATCTGTAATCATAAACAGATAAAATATAAATACAATAGAAAATCTGAATTGTCTTTATAAGGCGGCTAATGTATGCCAACATTGTATAAGAATGAATGATTGACGGACTTTCCACAGCGCTGTGACCTTTCGAGCGATGCAGCGCTTCAAAGTTTATTTATTTTGATGTATTTATTACTTTCAAACTGTGGTCTGTCAGGCGCAATAAATTATGATGTTAATTCTATTTGGATTTGTCTAAATATCATCTGGTTTTATGTTCTGCGATTTACAATTCGCTACGAAATTATAATGGCGCAAATTTTTTAAACTGTTATTCATTTATTATTTTATTTACACTTTCGCACACCAATACAAGGTTTTAACAGTATTACAAATGATAGAATTTGCATCAGTTTCAACAGTCGGCCTTATCGCTAATCCAGCGATCTCTTCCAGCTAACCTTTGGGCAGAGGACTAAATAAGGAGTGTAGGATGGGGCGCAAAAATGTTATGTAACACACATATGAACATATTATATTCATATACGTACATATACACCACATACATATACATACACAAATCAGCAAGCAAGCAGCTAAAGCAAAGATTTTTTTTTCTGTAGCTAAAAGTAAGCACTAAATATTTGTGCCTGCTTTCTGCTCCGCAGGTTGCGGGTTCGATTTCATTAAAAACTTACTACGTTGAATATTTTTTAGTATTGAAAAACACCTGCTTAAAGATGGTATAAAAGGTAAATTTCACTCCATCGATAGTCGACAAACAGCGCTTTAAAATATAAAAATATAGATATTTATCTGAAATTGATGGACGTTTCCAGCACAAAAGCGCTGTCTGTCACTGTTGCGAGCCAGCGGTTGATGTATCGATAGCCGGGCCAGCGATTTGCGGATTGAAACAATGCATCACTAGCGATGTTCGGTATCGATAAATACTTCCCGTTGAATAATTTAGTCGGGTCAGGTTGTGACAGCGCGTCCGTCGTACCGGTTTGCGGACGACGATAGGGATGTACCTTAGTTTTGATAACAGATAATATATCCTATAAATTCTATAAATTTTTTTTTGTAGACATGTAGTCAATTGCGATTAGACTTAAGGTTGTTGTTGGGATAGATTTTTTAAATTTTTTTTTATGTGGGTCTGATTTGGTATTCTATTACAATTTTTTTTTCACAAAATAAAAATCTTAAGACAATTTTTATTTAAAATTTAAATTTATAAAACGTATTTCATACATTTTATAATTGGTTAAAGATTATGTTCGTTTTTAACCGACTTCGAAAAAAGGAGGAGGTTCTCAATTCGACTGTTTTTTTTTTGTTTAGTTAAATTTAACGAACTTGACAATCAATACTACAATATACAAATAGATAAAAATGATAAGAGAGAATTAGAAATACAGCTGATCGATCTGTAGTCTTAACTAATGAATTCTGTAGGATAAGCATTATTACAATATAATATAAGCATAATGCACGATGTTTAATAAAAGAAATTGTATTTTAGAGCCTCTGTACATATGTTAATAATAAAAAATAACTTCAATAAGCAATTAACTATTCAATTAACTATTAATTTTGCGTACCTTAGAAACCCATGATCGCGTGTGTATTAAAATATATAAAAAAGTATATAAAGTTATTCTGTATGTCAACCCTGCTCTGCATACGATTTCCGTAAACACGCCGCCGCCGATTGATAAATTTAGCTCGTTGATTGAGAGCTCCAATTCAGAGATTGTACGTTATCTAGACTTCTAGGGACTAATTAGGCTACGTTGTAAGTCCTGATAATGTTCCTAGCATTCTACATGACCATCTAATCTAATTTATCGTGTTCGTTGTACTAGTAAGTAGCTACGATAAAGATTAAGTCTATAGGAATTTGCTTCTAGTGTTTGCTGTTTTTCTTAGGGGTAGTAAGGTAAATATCGAAATCTGAAAACATTGAGTTTAAATTTTTTAGTTTTTTGCTTAATTAATATTATATCATCATCATCATCATTTCAGCCTATTGCAGTCCACTGCTGGACATCTGTGTTGCCCATAGTCACCACGCTGGGCAGGTGGGTTGTTGACCGCAGTACTGGCTTTTCCGCAACTAAGACGCTACTGCCCGTCTTCGTTCTTTCGTCTTCTTCGTATTTCAAAGCCAGCAGTAAGATGGTTATACCGCCATCGGTCAGCGTTATAAGTTCCAAGGTGGTAGTGGAACTGTGTTATCCCTTAGTCGAGGGTGTGGCTATATTCTTCGATGCCGTAGCCACACAGCTATTAATCAATGTTATTTTAATAAATCTTTCGTGTGTACAATGGTACCTACGATGAATTTATGATATCAATCTGTACACATATTTGTTTTATTCAGACAAAATTAATTAGTCAGTTCATATAAATATGAACGAACTTGGACACCAACCATCAATTTAAAATGTTTGACAATTCTCAAAATAATTATTCTTAAATCAATTCCAAATACATTGTTAGCTTTGTATCTGTAATTATATACGTAACAAGTCGAATACATATGAGGTAGATAAATGGAATTTGATAATTAAAAATGTATCAAAAATTTTATCTTCGAGGAACCGTTATCCGTCAGATGATATCGGGCACACACGTCAACCAGTTTGAATAAGGAAGATATTTTATTCGAATTTAACTAATTTCAGAAGCTTATTCGTTCCGAGCTCATTATACCATGTCTTATGGTGTATTTATGGGCTTATTGTTGAGGCTGTGCTTCCTGCCGGCGTTGAGTGATCGATCGTTACAGGTCAGAGCGGTTTTGATCTTGCTGGGAGAACCGACCGTCACGAGTCGAAAATATTTAGATCAAGCCACTTACAATAAGTATTATCAAGTTTTTTGTATATTAAAGTTTGTAATATTTGTGTGACTTTTAAATATAATAAAAGTAAAAGTTGTTAGCAAATATTTCAATGAAGATTGTAATCTCGACCGTTTCGATAAATTTACTTTGTGTGTTCTCTATCCTACGTGTCAATGGTAAAATCATTCATGCTAACTAAAGCTACAAAATCTTTAATTATTAAACGAAACAACTATGCAAATAAAAAAAATCGTTAACTAATGAGTTATGTTAATATTATTATTTATTTATTTATTATTTATTTATTTATTTATTATTTTTTTATCTTTACATGTTTAAGCAAGATTTATGGATTATATTTTTTATTAATAAAATATTTATGATTATTTTGATTTTCGTTCTAAGAAGATATATGTTTTTTTTTTGTTCTTAATGACTAAATGATGCACTCCTAAGACAAATGAAATAAATCTTGCAATGTATTTAAGCACATTATAAGTATTTAATAAAACACTTTTTTCGGATTTTATCGCGGTGGCAACCATGGTCACGGGAGGACACAGTCCTCCCGTGACCATGGTTGCTGTAAAGTATCCGAAACGTCGGGAATCAAAAGTTAACAATAAACCGCGATAAAATCCGAAAAAAGTGTTTTATTAAATGAGTAAAATTCGCGTAAACATTAGAAAACAATATGTGAACCAGTACGGACTGGAAATCGCAAACACATTATAAGTACCTAATTCACAAACGTCATTTCTGAAAGACTTTCCAAAAATCATTTTACACAGAAGTACACAGTCTCAGAAAAAACATACATATAAAATAGTTCACGGCAAAGTAAAATCTACAAAGTAATAACGCTGCTTATTTTCATAATAGATCTGTTTTGAAGTCGGAACATCTAAGCTTAGAAGCGAAAATGCATAGAAAACATAGTTACACGTGTATTGTTTTAACACCCCGCATAACTTCAAAGTATTAATGTTTCATATCATCTTGAGCGCAGCTGTGTATGTCGAACATGTTTACACATAGTTATGTAGTTGTGTGTAACATAGTAGTGTCGAGTATGTTTTTGAAATAAAAAAAAAAAAATTAATAAATTTCCGCAGTCGAAATTAGAAAAATAATCAAATAAAAAAAAAACGTGTTTAAAATATATAATAAATAATAATAAACGGAAGTTTTATGCCTGTCTTTTAGGTGATAGCTGACTGGTATATAGATACATTTATTTTGATGATAAATGTTCATATCCACTGCTGGACATAGGCCTCACCAAGTTCGCGCCAAACATCCCGGTTTTACGAAACCTCATCCAGCCACCACCGGCAATCTTACGTAGATCATCGGTCCAGTTGGCCAGAGGACGTCCCACACTGCGTTTGCCAACACTGGTCTCCACTTCAGAACACGTATTGTCTAGCGGCCATCAGTCCTGCGACACAGGTGTGACCAGCCCACTGCATTTTCAACTTGCTAATTCTGTGGGCTATGTCAGTTACTTTCATTCCCTCGCGGATAGTCTTATTTCTGATATTATCTTTGAGAGAGACCCCAAGCATAGTCCGTTCCATTGTACGTTGAGTGACTTTGAACTTGTAGACTAGTCCTCTGGTTAAAACAGGCCAGATGCATAGCTCTGAGACTTGTCTTCAAACATTGTGAAATCTTTGAAGTGAAGACTCGACGAAGCCTGCGGCGCGCCACTCAGCCGAACCGAATTCTCCTACGCCGACGGATTAGTCATCAAAGTAGGAGCGTCAATTCTAACTAAGCTTTACTGAAAAAACCGTTGTACCAATAAACTCGTAAAACTAGATTTATTTAAATAAACCGAACGCCTCAATCACTGACACATCGACAGTGCCTCTTTGAAGTTGTCAGCTAAAAATGGCGTCGTGACCAAATAAGGTTGCTGATTATTTCGGCGATGATTTCAGCTTATCACCGAACGTTCTAGAAACCTAAATACGAAGCTTAAAAGAGATTAAATTTTGATTTAGTTGGACATACAATTTGCATAATTATTTCTATTTACGAAGAAATACATTTTTAATTAGACTATGTGGTGAAAAATCAGCTAAGAAATAGTTGGTGACTTGCAAAGATTTAGTACCTATTTAGATATTTAATATGTATGTAAAAGGTAGGGAATGGCAGTAAACATTTAGCTTAAAATCTGAAGCAGCTCGAAACATATCAAAAGATCAGAGCCAAATATTACTCCCCTTAAGTAGTGTTGTGTTCCTGTGGGGAGTAGTTATTGCTGAAGATTATCAAGAGCGACCACAGTTTTAATATCGACTTAAAATAATTATAACATAAAGCAGAACAATTATTTTCATCTTCACTGTTCGCTGTTTTATATTTTAACTATCTGCGCCCAGCGTTTTCACGTGTGTTCATTAGAGGAAAAAAATAGTCAATGACCTTTTTTCGTGCGAGTAAATGGGCTATCCAACAAAAATAATTCTTTAACTTGAATCAGTTGTTCCTGAAATTAGCAAATTAAAACAAAAAAACAATCTTTTCAACTTTATAATATTAATAAAGATTATTGGTACATGGTTGTGTAATTAAAGAAGTTATGTTACGCGAAATATGTATAAAAAATTACTAGCTCGGAAACAAATGACCATAGTTTATTATTACGTTATACAATGACAGTAAGTCACTTGTATTTCATACTAGCCGACCCGTGCCCACCCGTTGGGTGTTAATTATTTTTGTGATGGAAATATATAGTATAGTTTTCATATCGCTCGGATTTCTCCGACTCGAATTACATATACTATTATTTTTTACTGATTTTTTATTCAACAACAATAAAATATAGTCTATATCACTTCTGAATAGTGTAGCTTTCTGTTAGTAAAAGAATTTTCATGATCTGGTCAGTATTTGCGAAGATTACCCCCTACATACAAACAAAGTTATAAACTTTACCTCTTTATAATATTAGTATAGATTTGAAGTTTTAGCATAAAACATAAGCTATTATGTATTTTCAAATTACTAAAATTATAAAAACAGATTAAATATTATAAATAGGTGTAGTTTAAAAAAACTTTAAAATAGTTAATGTACTTTTAGAGGCGAAGGTAGCGAAAGAATCGCTGTCAAAAAGTTTATATTTTCATAAAGATTATCCGACAAACGTACCTATATCACAGCGTAATTATCTTAAAAACATGTGCGACGAGTAACTCAGTACTCGTCGTTATGATTCCTATCGCAGTACTTATGAACGCAATTATCATAATTGAATGGAATCCTACATTTTAATATTTCAAGAAACATTTCATCCTGATTACGTGGGAACAATGTTTTAAATGTATTTTTTTTTTTATACCACTAGGTCGGCAAACAAGCGTACGACTTGCCCGATGGAAAGTAATTACCGTAGCTTATAGATGTCTGGAACACCAGAAGCATCTCAATCGTGCTGCCAACCCTACCCTCAATCCCCTAGGAGCTCTGGTCACCTTAATCACCACAGGAACACATCACTGCTTGAAAGCAGTATTATTTAGCTGTGAACTTCTCTAAGGTCGAAGTATCCCAGTCGGGCTGCTCCAGGTTTTAAGCAGGATATTTCCTGCTGTGCTCTACTTCAGTAAAATAATCAAGAACGGCAAGACCACGACAGACATCTGTATGGACTAATAGATATTGTCGTAAGCGGAGATCGAACACGTGATTGCTAGCCCATTAGTCAGTTGCTGTGGCCACTGCGCCAACGTGTGGTCAATATATAGTATTTATCAATACGAATAATACTGTATATAATAAAGGTAAAAAGTTTGTTTGTTTGAACGCGCTTATCTTAGGAAATACTGGTTCGAATAGAAAAAATATATCTTTGTTGCATAATTGTTTGTTAGGTATTAGAAATATGACGTAATATAAATCATAAATATTACATATCCCCATGGATATGTTATATTATGATCTATGTTCTGTATCTGTATGTGATGTATATCATAGCTAAATAATACCGCTTTCAAACAGTGCTGTATTTCTATGGTGAGCAAGGTGATCAGAGCTCCTGGGGAGGATAGGGAGTAGAGTCGGCAACGCGCTTGCGATGCTTCTGGTGTTGCAGGCGTCTGTAAGCTACGGTGATCACTTTCCATCAGGCGAGCCGTACTTTTGTTTGCCGACCTAGTTATATCTATACATATATTAAAATGGTAGGAAAGTCAAAACTGTACATTGAATATTTTTTTTAAAAAATACTTGGGGTGTGATCTACAATCGACACCGAAGCCAAAATTATAGTTTTTAGAATTTTTGTCTGTTTGTCTGTATTTACGTCCGGGATAAACACAAAAAGTACCGCATGGATTTAGTTCAAATTTGGCACAAATATTATTAAGAAGTCGGGTCAAAATATAGGATACATATTATCACGCTATCACCTACGGGGAACGAGCAGTGAACCTTTATTTCTCCAACGCATTCTGTAACAACGTGTAATCTAACGACAAATATTTGAATGTTGTTGTTATTATGTTAATAGCCATGCTATAAGCTAGCTTCACACTATAAATGAAGACATTCTGTACTATTTAGTATCAGCATTGCACCCGTGCGAAGCCGGGGCGGGTCGCTAGTATAAAAAAAAACATCGCATGTAGTAGGTATATAATACTGCCATTGATTCGATATCATTTCCACAAAACCGTCATTCTGTTACAGTTGATGTCAGAGCGCTTTATGAATGAAGAATTTTGGCAGCGCTGAGTCTACGGTTCAATGACTCGGTCTAGATAACCTGGTCTGGTCTCGACCGCAAAGGTCGCGATCTGGATTTTAGACGCGTTCAAATCATATATTTTTATTAAGTTTAGTAACTGTTGAGTTACTTACTCAGTAGAATCTATATTCCAATCGAGGGTATATTTTAACTGTAATATATATTAACTCATTACAGCCTATACAGTCCACTGCTGGACATAGGCCTCCACAAGTTTACGCCAAAAATAACGTGAACTCATGTGTTTTGCCCATAGTCACCACGCTGGGCAGGCGGGTTGGTGACCGCAGTACTGGCTTTGTCGCACCGAAGACGCTGCTGCCCGTCTTCGGTCTGTGTATTTCAAAGCCAGCAGTTGGATGGTTATCCCGCCATCGGTCGGCTTTTAAGTTCCAAGGTGGTTGTGGAACCTTGTTATCCCTTAGTCGCCTCTTACGACACCCACGGGAAGAGAGGGGGTGGCTAAATTCTTTAGTGCCGTAGCCACACAGCACATATATATTAACTATGATTGATTAATTTAAGTAATAAGTAAAATTACGATATTCTAAGATCAATTGCCTCATCATTAAAGTGTTTACTAAAAAGAAATTAATAGATAAAGCGTATTATTCACTGCAGGATTACATAGAGGATAAAAATGTGTGGACTGAGTGACGCTGTATTTTATGTAGGATATTACTAATTATGTACTAAAACACAGTTTATATATTACATTAAAAAGAGTAGTAGTAGTAACTGCGGACCTTCTTGCCGATTCTTCTCTGCAGAATCGACGTAGCTTCACTTTTAAAAATAATTCGAATGTGCTTTTGTAGTTTACGTCTTGAATAAGGTAAATTCCTAATTTAATTTTTTGATTGTGTGCTAATTTGGGTGATTTCGATATTGATGGTGATATTACAATTATTAGGTCATAAAGTTTTATTTATTAATAAAGAAATTTAAGTTATTTAAACATGTCATCTAGGACGACTGGGAGACGCAGTAGTTATGAGCAATTCATCCTTACAATTGCGATTTCGATTCCCGCTCATTACAAATTTTATTGTGTAAGTAAGTAAAAGTTTATCATTTTCTAGCCTTCTAGGTTATATTACACTGGTTTTCTTTGTTTGTTTCTTGGCATAGGTTTCTTTCGTACTGTGATTAAACTGAGGCATTTATTCATTGTTTCCGTAATCTATTGCCTATCAAAGGTTGCCTGGAAGATTTTTTTTGCCTGGAAGAGAGCCTCATTAGCGATAAGGCCGCCTTTTGTAGTTAACTCCTGTTTTTATTTTTGTAATTTTGCTCACTCTTGGTGTACAATAAAGAGTTTTTATTATTATTATTATTATTATATAAATAAGATTTAATCGCTGGTATGTATGTACGCTCATATGTTCCGAACGTCTGCACTAAATTAGATTAATAACTTTTTTTTTGGTAAGGTATATACAATCAATCACGCAAAAAGGCGCACCAAGACGTCGAGTTGCGGAAAAAAGCCCGTGAAAAAACAACAAGGTACAAAAGAAAATAAAAGAAAGATATTTTCATGAAAAATAAATATAGCATGTAGTATATACAGACAGTATATAGGATAACCTGTATGTACGGATTTCATCGAATAAGCTCGTGTTATTATACACGTATCACGTGTGTCGTGAGTTACTAAAGTTCAAAAAACTTCCAAAAAAATATTACCCTCATCGAGAACTTCCTGATTTTCGAAGTCGGTAAAAAAGCCATTATCATTAGATTTGTTTTTTATTCGAAGTAATTAAATGAAGTAGTTTATGTCTGTAGTATGTGTCTGTGAGCGGTCTCGGATGACACGTGATGTTTAACACTTTATCACCAGATTTTGAGTGAAAAAACTTTTTTTTATTACTTTTTAATATATTTTTTTTTGTAAGTTGGATGTAATGCAAGATTTAAATCGGTGTTAGTAAGATATTAAGTAAACGTAAAATTAAAAAATTAAAGTTCGTTTTATGAGAATTTTTGTAATAAACTTTTTTAATGTTATTTTTGTAAGACTCATCAGCGCTATGACTAATATGATTTGAGATTATGTTTTTTTTTTACATTTTTTTAACTATGATGATGTAACTGCAGAACGGATAAGTGTATTATAATAATATTCAATTACTTAAATTATGATATTTTTGACATGCTAAGGCAGTGAAAGGGTTACTTCACGTGTACAACATAAACATACACACACAAGCATAAAAAAGGCTTGATTATCGTACCGTGTTTCAAGCCGTACCACGTCTTGTGGAAGGGTTGGTACCTCCTCGTGGTAGGCGGTGGTCTGATGCGTCGTGACTGTGCGCATGCTGGGGCACAGCATAAGAGGAAGTACCTCTTGTCTCGTATCTTCTCAGCCGCTTTTAGGCGCTCACGGGCAAGCCTTCCCGCACACCGCCTCTCCCCCGAGGGCACTACCGCCTCTGCCACCACCACCAGCGCCAGCACCACCAAACACAACCGCATACTGCTCAGCGAGCCCTCATCGCACTCATCACTCAGCTATGATCGATAACCCGTACACTGAATGAGGACCGACATTATATCACTGTCAATTAATTCCGACACGACTGATTATATTTAAATGAGCGGAAAAGATTGTTTTAATTTTTTTTTAACACGTAACTCGATCGGAGCTTATTCAAATTTGTTGAATGGGTCGTTATGAATGGGACTCAATCGTGATCAAGACGGGCACCGCGTACGTGCGTCCGCGCCGACACCACCGCGCCGACTGTGGGCCTCTTTAACTCATTCAGTGGCGATCTTAGGACTCCGGGCTTCAGCCCTGGGATGCTAAAAATGCGCTTTTTCAAGTTGCTCCGATTGACGATTATGTTACAAACTCGTTTTATACACAAGTTATATCCGGGAAACCGTTATGCAGCCTGAATTGGGGCAACGACTCGGGCGAAAATACGCACTATGTAAATATGATTCAACTCATTGATTGCAGCCCTCATGCGGAGTAATGAAAATTGATACAATCGTTCATTATGTTAACTGGCGTGTATTTTATACTGTCGCGAAGAAATAATACTATAACTTACACATATTTGATTCAAAACTGGCTGACAGGCTTCATAATTCATACAAGCTTTTTACTCTAAATTAATCCAAACCAAAATGCCAGCTGTCAAAAGTTGTGAAAATTGCAAAAAAAAATTATATTATTACTAGCTGACCTCGCAAACGTTGTTTTGCCATATATGTTATTAAACTTCTCAATCCCCCCCCCCCCTATAACTTGGGGGTATGAAAAATAGATGTTGTTCGATTCTCAGACCTAACCGATATGCACACAAAATTTCATGAGAATCGGTCAAGCCGTTTCGGAGGAGTTCAACTACAAACACCGCGACACGAGAATTTTATATATTAGAAGATAATATAAATTCATTCGAAGCGCAAGATTAGCGGCCAGTGATCAGCTCCACGGTCCAGTAATTAGGGCACAGTGGATCCACGAGATAGCTGATAGCAGTGATAAGCGCGCGGGTGGTCGGTACACCTGACACTTACATTCCCATAGAGCGTAGAATCCTATGCCATAGGGAATGTCTTGGCTAATATCGTGGTCTATGCGTGTTGTCTATAATGATTAGGAACTCGATGATCGTAATTTTAAAGTTAGTTTTTTTTTTTTTTTGCGCTGTTGCAGTAAATCGTGGTTAGGTTTAGCTCGTCAAATTGTACATGGGCAATTACTACTGGGAATGTTAAGGAATGTTTGTCAAGGATAAATTGAACCACGCGATTTTACACGGAAAAGGTTAGTAGAATCAGGTATGTACGTATTGTTGAAGTATTTTTAAGAAGGTTATTAAGAAGTTTTTTTTTTTAAAAACTAAGAGATGTGATTTTTGGTTGAAATGTAAATTAAAATACTTATTTTTTTTCGAATTCCGAACGATTTTTTTTTTACTGTTAGCTAAATGTATCATAATATCCAAAATTGAATATCTTCCATACAAAAAATAAAACTGGAGTGTCTGTTTGTAATAATAAAATAACTACTTTTTACTAAATGCATATGGACGTATACACGGTACATATACCAAAATAACATTCTTTACAAGTTTTGTCTGTCTGTCTCTGTTCGTTTGTTCCGGTTAATCTTTGAAACGCCTGGACTGATTTTCACGGGACTGTCGTTGGCAGATAGCTGATATAATAAGGAGTAATTTAGGCTACTTTTAGGCTATTTTAGGAATTTATTTATTTTATTACTCTGCGAACTGAAAAATTACTTTTTTGTTAACTTCCACGCCGAATAAGTCGTGGGCACAGTTAGTTTGGATATATTATACAAAACTATTAACTATTACAATAACTATTACAATCTCTTGTAGTAAAGAAGTATTCTAAAGCAAATCACTTCATAGTTATCTTCGAAAATAAAACTGTGAAATATCAGGCCAAAGATATTTATTCTCATAAGAATTAACAATTCACTTATATTATAAGAAACACATTAGAAAAAATACATTTTTAAATAGCTATAAGTTTACAATAATTCTAGCCAAGCGTGTCGGTAAAGTACAATAGTTCATGATACGCTATCGTCAAAAAAAAAAGTCTAAAAGTGGGTAGAAATATAGAATATTAAAAAGTACAAGTTCTACTTTCTTTTGATTAAAAACTTAATGATTTCAGCCAATATTATAATCCACAATCCTTATTAAAAAAAGTCTTAGTTAATAAGTTCAATAGTACTTATTAAAAAAATCCAGACACAGAGTTAGACGATTAAAAATCTCAAGCAGTGATATATTTGGTACAAAACTTAGCGACCGAATCGAACGAGTCTGACAACTTTTTGCACTCACACATCCATCACGCCACATCACTTATATTATCTTAACAAGAATTTTAATTGATCTTGAATCAAATGCCGATTGCTTACAATAATTAATTTATGAGTGGTTGTTAGAGAAGAGGCCGAAAGACCTTCGAGGTACACGTGGATGTACAGAAAAATCAAAAAATAATTATTAGTGTATTATGTATTATTTATTATACATACAGAAAAAAATCATCATCATCGTCATTATCATTTATATATCACAGTCCACAGCTGGACATAGGCCTCCACAAATTCAAGCCAAAAATGACGTGAGCTCATGTGTTTTGCCCATAGTCACCACGCTGGGCAGGCGGGTTGGTGACCGACAGAACAAACGTCAAAAACAAAAGTATAAAAAGCGGTCTTATTTCATTACCTTACTACCTTATAACCGACGGATAGAAATGAAACTAAAGCTAAAAAGCAGAAAAGATATTCCCGAAAATAAAAAAGACAAATGTACATATAATTAATATTTAATTCTCTATAAATAATTTATTTTATTAATAATATTAATTGCGCTGATATTATTTAAAAAAAAAGGCTAGCAAAAAGTTTTAAAACAAATAGTATATATATCGACAAAAAAATTTTTAATGGCTTGTCTGTTTAATCATCACCCACTCACGCAAAAATTTTTTACAATCTGATTTTCATTTGCGCTGAGAACGTCTAACAGATCGACTACAGGTACCTTATACATTGATATTACTTTTATATATACGGCCCTTTGACTCTATTTCAAGTCTAATAATCTATAAGTTTTGGTTACACAGGTTGCGAATAAAAATAAGTATCTGATAGATAAAGTTTGAGGGTAAAACAGAAAAATATGTAATGCTTTTGCAATTTTATCTATTGGATATCTACCATTAGGCCTCCCTAAGGACCCCAACTTGGGGTAACTATGTCCAGCTGTGGACTGCAATCGGCTGAACTGACTGACTAATACCTACCATTGTACTGATAAATCTCAAAATATTTATGAGAATTGATAATTTTTCAAAAATGTTTATATTATATAAATTAACTTAATTTTTATATTTACTTCTTACTTCGAAGAACCTTAACCAATGTTTTAAAGTGAAAAGATTGGTATTTTCGTATTAATAAACATTTTTATTGGATAAACTCAATAAGTGTATCTAATTGATAAACTTGAAAACTGTTAGACGAATTTCAAAAATTCTTTCACCAGGTAAATGTTACGTTGTTACTGACATAGGCTATATTTTAAATGCCAACGTCATCATACCCACGTAGAAGAAGGCGCAAGCGAAAAGCTATACTACAATTTGCTGACTATTCTTCTATACAAATAGATAACATTGGAGTGTCTGTATGTAATATTAAAATAACCGCTTTTTACTAAATGCATATGTATACAAGGTACATATACCAAAATAACATTTTTTACAATTTTTGTCTGTCTGTTTGTTTGTTTGTTCCGGCTAATCTTTGAAACGGCTAAACCGATTTTCACGAGACTTTCGTTAGCAGATAGCTGATATAATAAAGAGTAATTTAGGCTACTTTTATTTTAGAAATTTATTTATTTTATAACTCTGCGAACTGAAAAATAACTTTTTTATTAAATTCCACGTGAACGATGTCACGGGCACAGCTAGTTTCTTTATAAAACAATCAGACACGTGTTCTTTGAGGCCATCATTGAAACATACAGAGTCGTCAATTCGGATACGCGGATGCTGTGACTCGGGTTACGTCACGGTCATACGATAAGCCATAAGATGACATCTCAAGGTAGCTATTTACGGTAATACACAATGAGTTCTGTCGAATATTGTTATATTCTAAGAATAAAAACTAAACGAGTATTATATTTATATCGTAATTTTTTTTTATGCGTAATTTTCTTTGTGTGTATGTGTCTGTGTGTATGTATGAGATAGCTTATTGATATTGTATGAATGTTTCTGTGTTAATCTTGTATGTAATCTCTGGTTATGGTTTCGGTGTCGTTCACCGGCATTCACGTGTTTGATTCCCGCTCGGAGCAATTGTTTATATTTGCACGTATATTTGTTTCCAGCGTGAGTGTATGTCAGTATCTAAGAAAATACCTCGACCTTACAGAGGATCACAGCTAAATAATACTGCCTGCAAAAGCAGTGTTGTGTTCCTGTGGTGAGTAAGGTGACCAGAGCTCCTGGGGGATCGGAGAAAGGGTCGAAAATACGCTCTCGATGCTTCTGGTGTTATCGCTTACCATTAGGTGAGTACGCTTGCTTGCCAATTTAGTTGTATAAAAAATTCCCCACTGTGCCCCCAAAAGCACATAAAGTTGACGGTTCCATTTATTATCACAGATTCTTAATAGCACGAAGAAGAGAAGGTTAGAAGGAAGTAGAAGGTACAACTTTTTTCATTTATAATAAGTAGTGGTCGCCCAAGGGTGAAAATATTGTGGAATTTTATTAAAAATTTAATTAAAAAAAAAATGAAAATAAAGAACCTTTTTTAAAAAATTTCAAATTGACTACAGACTTTGTCAATCAACAAAAGATTATAGTATGCGTATGTGTGTGTTTGTCAAATACATGGTAGTTTGTGTAGTGTTTTTTATTGATTTGATTTGTTTTTATGCGCAATTTAAAAAAAATGTTAGCATTCTGCACTCCTTCTCTATATGAAATATAAGTGTACAAAATTTCACAATCCTCTGTCTGCGCAATTTTCGTAAAAATGGGTACAAAGTTTAAATATCATAAACATATGATGTAGCTATAAATTAAAATAGGTATTTTAATAAAATACATTGCAACATGTTAAAAGAATAATCTTCCGAAAAATATGTTTATATTTCTGGCAACTAATGCCACTAATACTAAACTAACTAATCGTGGAATAAGATACTCGTTAAAAATTATAACAAGCCGTTACATTTAACTGCACTTTATGCGTTGGATAAATTTAAAACGACAGTAAAGCAGAAAGAACATCGGTTCTAACCGGTTAAATCCGGAAACGCTTTGGATATTTATTGCAACGATTGTGTTTTCTGTCATATCATACGTGATATATAGTTATGTCCACAAAAAATAGGCACAAAAAAAAAGTAACTGACAACTAAACTCATTATGACAATCTTTCTCATAAGTTTTTGATTAGTGCAGTTGGCAATGACTCTGCTTTTTTCCTCCACGGATTGTGGGTCGATTCCCGCTTCGAGTATTTGTGTAATATATATTTTTTTAGATATGCCTTCACTAAAAAATATATCTATAGATAGAGGATTGGTGTCAGCTTTTACCTAACGCAGAGGAATTAAGTTGCCTACCCTAGGAACCAGATGGCTATTTGTGGATACTAAAAAACGAATGTGCTTTAGACCACACGATTGAAGTAAAACTTTTTTAGCAATAGGCCTGCACTGTGTCTTAGATAAACGAAACGTAACTGGTTATGAGAGAAGGAAAGAAAATGTGTGCTCGCACCTCTCTCACTTGCTCCGCTTGCGGCTCTCGCCTCGCCCGATCACACTTTTCGTAACGTTCTCGAAAGTTTTACTTCAAAAATATTTAATTACCTACCTTATTTATATTAATAACTTCATTACAGAAAATAACTACATATTGCCAATATACTTGTTTCTAAGTAGTGATCCCTTTTAGTCCACATCTTTGATCTGACGTAGGAGTCGATTACTGTATAATAATAATAAAAAATAAGTTGTTAAGAAAACCTCAGTTATAGTTAAGTCTTTACTACACATGTGAGCGAATTAGACCGGTACAATTATTGTTTGTACACGCTGCTTGTGGCGGCCTAAATGACCGATTTTCAGTTATTTTAACTAAACTTCCAAAAAAGGTAGAGGTTCTCAAGTCACCTGTATTTTTTATGTATACCTCAGAACTTATTACTGGGCGGACCAATTTTGATGATTCTTTTTTTAATCGCAAGCACCAGCTTGTCATGTGATTCCAATTTAAATATAATTGAGATCTAACAAGAACTTTTCAAGTTATATCTAATAATGCGTTTTTACTTTACTATTTTTTCGTCGACCTACGTTGTATTATACCTCACAACTTTTTAATGTCTATACCGATTTTGATTATTCTTATTTGACTTGAAAGCTGATACTAGTTTATTGGTTCTTTATAAATTTTATCAAGATATAATTACTATAACAATTATTATTTTGACATTCTCGATATTTATGTGAGGTTGCAGAGGCCATGATCGCAAGACAACTAATTCAACATGACCAAGAATGGACGGGGTGGGTCGTCTGATAACCAAGATAATCTGCAACGTTACTGACACGTCTGGAATGTCAAAGTATTAATCGCAGTAAGTCTTGTTTCAACAAGAGTGTTATTAGTAACTGAGAAAGATTAAAAACTTAAAACTACGGTCTTTATTTTTCTAATATAAAAGGAAAGGTAGTATTCCTTCATGATCTATTGGTACATTTTTAAATCTTTTCGATAAATTTAAGAATAATTTTGAAATCTGTCAAAGGGGTTTTTTCGACCCGATACCGCTGCCAAAGTGTTAAGCATAGTGCGAAGGCCACAGAATACATGATCTCATAATGTTTCACAAGCTTATAAAGCACTGACTGTACTACGCATTAGTATAATGATCAATTTGTTTTTGCTTAGATAATAATAAAATGTATATTTGACTAGTAGTGTCCTATGATTTTACCCGCGTAAGATCTAGTCGTGTTGGTTTTTTTATACTACTAGGACAGCATACAACCATCCGGCTTTCTATCATTTTCCAAATATAAACGGCTCACCTGATGGTAAAGATCTATTATTATAAAAAGTTTTAAAACAAATAAAAATATTGCAAGTTTACCGTTTGAAAAAAAAAGAAAAGTTTAATCTAAATTTCGATATTGATATTTCTCTGATAGAATTGTTTTGAAAAACAGCCCAATTATCTTTGATTATTCAACAACATCACATAAGGATAGGAGGCGGCGTGAGTCAGGATTTATGAGTTCAGACTAGATTACTGCCCTGGAGACGTACCGTATGAGCACTTAACTTAAACGCTGTATAAACGCCTTTGGGCGTTGTGAGCTAGCGAAAACTTAGGTAACATATTAGAAATTGATTATAACTACCTATATGAAATATAACTCCATTAAGTAATCATTATGAACGATGTTATCACTCATAACTTCAGCGTCTGCTGGACACAGGCTTCCAATGGCGTGAACTCACGTGTGTCAGCCCTGCGGTCACCAACCCGCATTCCCAGCGTGGTGACTATGGGCAACACACACGAGTTCACGCATTTTTGGCACGAACTTGTGGAGGCCTATGTCCAGCAGTGGACTGCAATAGGCTGGAATGATGATGATGATGATGATGATGATGAACTTATTTAACAAGGAATAATCCAAAAATTATGGAAGCATGTTTTATGTGGCATTCACTCCAGCTTAATACCATTTGAATTACTTGAAAGAGCAGATCGATCTAACGTTAAGAAAATTGTGTAAGGGCATTGAGAAAATAATTCATCATTTTAGACGGACTTAAAAAGTACTTAGAACTTGTAATATAAAAGTGCTAAAGCGTCGAATTGTTGTACAAAACTTTCTGAACGACTGGAAAGTTTAACAAGAAACATTTATTATTATTAGCTGGCTGACTTGACAGACTTTGTGTTGTCTTGTGAGCTGTAAAACACGTGAACTTTAAACAATGGTTTAGATTTTTTTAATTTACCAATTTTCAGCGCAATTTTTTTTCCTTTCATTCCATAAAAACTTGCACAATGTATTTAAAAAAAAGATATATAATATATTTATATAGATATTTTAACATCTTAAGGGTTTTATGAGCTAATATGAATATCGCATACAATTATAAAAATGAGTGGAAGAAGTTGGCAACCCTACCTCAAATGAGAGCAGACGGAGCGACGCCTGCGCTTGTCGAGGTAAATATAGCATGTACACGCGATGGGTCGTATGCGTTCTTATAAGTAACTCCAATTCTGCTCCCCTTCTCTATATAAACTATAAGTGTGCGAAATTTCATACTCCTGCGTCTGCGCAATTTTCGTAAAAAGGGGTACAAAGTTTTTGCTTCACGTATCAATACACAGATATATCACTTTTACCCTTTGAAGAAATCTTCTTTTCAATAGCCGTATTCTAAAATGAGACTTCAAACTATACCCATACCATACAATCATAAAATAACAACGTAAATGACTTCTGCATACATTTTCAAGAAATTAATCTCTTGACAGCGGCTGTTTAGTATGAAATCTGATGTATCTGATCATTCACCCACATTCCCGAAATAGTCACGAGGAAGTCGGTTCATTTATTAGTTGAATCCAACTGAAGTGTTGCAATAAATATTAATAATGCGCTGGCTATACTTGCTATGTTTACGCGGTGTATCGTCAAAGGCAATGTGCGTTGCTGGCCGTGTTAATTTTATGATATGTGAATTTACTTAACACGTCTTTAAATGATATGGATATAATAAATATAATAAAAATAATTAATCTTAAAATTGATATTTATGAATATTAAGTACATTGATAGATTATTTTTATCGTTATATCAAATATGTATAATAATATTTGTATAAGCACAAATATCCACTCCGAGCGGGAATCGAAGCTGCGACCGTCTGTGTTTAGGCGCCCCCGACATGACACAGACACCATTAAACCAGAACGTTCGTTAAATTCATATCAAGATACAATTAAGTCATGCAATAAGAAAAAAAAAACCATTTCATCATCGCAAATCTGTTTAAAAATCATTAATAATAATAAACATTCTCACCACATCGTTAGCAACGATATATCGGATCGCATCAAATGCAATTTATACGTTTATGTACGTGTGTTGATGTTATTCGAGACCGGGCTTTGAAGTGATCCAACACGTGTTTACTCGAACGATTGAAAATAAAACCACTCAATACACTTTCGGCGAAAATACATAAAAAATAATAAAAATAATTATAATACTACTTTTTGAAGTAAATTTTTTTTACGCACGCTTGACTTGAGGAGTAAGCTGGTGAATGCGTGACAAGAGTGATACGAAAAGTGTGATCGGGCGAACAGAGCAAGAGAGAGTGGTGCGAGCATACATTTTCTTTCTCTCTTTCTGCTATTGCCAGTTACGTTTCGTATATCTAAGGCACAGTGCGGGCCTATTGTTCAAGCCTAATATTAAGGAAGTTTTACTTCAGTCGTTTTTTGTCTATTTACTTTTAATATAGGACTTAAAAGATAAATATAGTACAGTACTGTTTCAAAAATATAAGAATTACGTTCGACAAGTAACAACACGCGCATAGCATTAAAGCTACAGTGGGTTCCATCTCATATAGGGTTAGTTGGAAATGAAGATGTGGACCTTCTCGCGAAAGAGGCTTGTGTAGACGGTACACCTTTTGATGGACTTCCATATTTCAGTGAGCTTATAAGATTAATTAAAATAAAATGTAATGACATTTGGAACGAACATTTTGAAGTCCGATCGCTTACTAAAGGTATTTGGTATAAGACCGTTCAACCTTCACTTCCGCTTACACCATGGTTTTCTGACGTAAAACTAAAAAGAAAAGATTTAGTCACGGCTTTTCGACTTCGATCCTGTCACATTCCCTTGAATAGCTTTGCAAACCTTGTAGGGAAAGCACAGTCTGCAAAATGTACCGAGTGCGACCAAATTGAAGATGTTTATCACATACTCATGGAATGTGTGCGGGTCGAACTGGAAAGGCAGACCTTTATTACTGTTAACGATATTAATCTGCTTGATATAGGTATGGTTAATGTAATATTAAGTCATCCACAATCGTCAGAAGCAAAAATTCTTTATTATATTTATAACTTAGCGTTAAGCGAAGGTAGTTTTAAGATGGTTCTATGAGGGTGTCATTTTTAATACTTGAACAAACCCTCTTTAGATATTAAAGAAAAAAAAATACACGCGCATGCACACGAAGACCAACGTGTGGGCCGTAAAATAAATTCGATTAGCACTTAAATAATAATTATATCTTAATACGTGTTCGTATTTTGGCTACGCAGACGACTTAACTGTACTCGTCAGTGGACCATCTGAGAGGACAGTCTGCGACCAAATGAGGGCCGCACTAAAAGTCGTTGAACAGTGGTGTGTAGACCACGAACTAACAGTGAACCCCGCAAAGACGGAACTTGTGATGTTCACTAATAAACGGAATTTAGGGAACCTCAAACTCCCTAAATTATTTGGCACCAGTCTTGCCCTAACCAAGGAGGTCAAATATCTTGGAGTAATCCTGGATAGTAAACTTCTTTGGAACAGGCATTTAGACTCAAAAATCAACAAAGCCAGCATAATCCTCTGCCAATGCAAACGGCTCTTCGGCAAAAGCTGGGGCATATCACCTAAAATTACTCTATGGCTTTACAAAACCATTGTCAGGCCTATTATTACCTACGGTGCGGTAATCTGGTGGCAGAGAACAGAACTTACAACCGTTAAAAATAAGCTCCAGCGGTTTCAGAGAATAGCGTGCTCTGCAATCACTGGCTGCATGCGTACCGCCCGCACAGCAGCACTTGAGGTTATGCTTGACCTGGCACCGCTTGATCTGTTTATACAACATGATGGGTCCACACAACAAACTTTGGAGCAACCTTGTGAGCTATGAGCCACTACTTGCCGCTCCATGTGATAGGATTCCCAAACAACATATTTTTGAAAGGAAATACTATATACAACCATTTGAGGCTGTAAGAGACCAGTCCGGCATACGCGAGGTCCGCATCTACACGGACGGCTCCAAAATGGGGTCTGGTACCGGTGCTGGAGTGTACTCACAAGACCTTAATATCAATTTATCACTAACGCTGGGCCAACACAGTTCCATCTTTCAATATGAATGTGTTGCGATAACCCATGCAGCCACCGCCGTCCTGTCAAAAGGCATTAGGGATTGCAAAATCCTTATTCTGTCGGACAGCATGGCTGTACTTAAAGCACTAGAGAGCAACTCGATCAACTCTAGTCTTATATACGAATGTCATCAAACCCTGGAAGTATTAGCCTCACATAATGAGGTAATACTACAGTGGATAAAAGGACATAGTGGATCACACGGTAACGACGCTGCCGACGAGCTTGCAAGACAGGGGTCCAATACAAAGGTTGCTGGCCTAACTATCCTAATGCCGCTACCTTTTGGACAACTGCGCTCGTGGGTAAGGCAACGTACACGTGCAAATCACAATGCCCTTTGGGCAAACCAAACCGGCTGTAGGCAGTCTAAATTGATACTCAACTAACTCACAGAAGACAGAATACTCACAGAAGTATCACCGCAACTAGCGTGCCGACTGCTCAGTCTTAACCGTTTAGACATCCGAATAGTTGTTGGCACGATTGCCGGCCATATGGCACTTAATCACCAACTATTCATCATGAATGCAACAGACAGCCCTCTTTGCAGGGGCTGTCTGGCTGCTGAAGAAACAGCCGCCCACGTAATCCTGGAATGCGAGGGAGTGGCCGCACACCGGGCTACCATCCTTAAGGGAATAAGGACGCTCCGAGAAGCCTGTGAACGCCCCAGGAGGCTTCTGAGCTTCTGGAAGGAGCTGGGCTGGCTGAATTAGTCAGCCCACTTTTCACGCACAACGGACCACCTCTGTGTCTGAATGCGGAAAACCGAGCCCACTACAATACAATACAATACAATACGTGTTCGTATTATCAGCTTTCATAAGTACCTATATTTAACATAATTGTGTTTGCCAGCAAACGAAAAAAAAACCGACTTCAATTACATCGACAAGTAATACGAACACAACGTAGGTAAACGAAAAATTAGTCAAGTAAATACGCATTATCAAAGATTACTCCAAAAGTTGTAATCAGACCTTGATGAAATTTAAATGTGACCACATGATAAATATCGGCTTTCGATTAAGTTAAAAATCATCAAAATCGGTACACCCAGTAAAAAGTTATGCGGATTTTCGAGGGTTTCCCTCGATTTCTCTGGGATCCCATCATCAAATCCTGTATTCCTTATCATGGTATCATAGTCAAGACATTTTCTTTCCAACAAAAAAAAAAGAATTATCAAAATTGGTTCATAAGCGACGAAGTTATCCCCGAACATACATAAAAATAAAAAATATATACGGTTGAATTGAGTAACCTCCTCCCCTTGAAGTCGGTTAAAAAACACTGGCAATTGAACTTTTAAGAAGTTAAGAATTGTGTTTAAACGCCTTGTCAAAATAATGAATATGATACAACTATCATGCGATTGAACTTACAATTTGTAATAAATTTTAAAAAGAATACATATTTGTATAGCAGGTACAGTCTCTGGTTGAGTGAGAGATGAAACGTGAGGGAAGGTCACGAGGGAAACCAAACCCAATGAGAGTCGATCTAACACTAAGCTTATTGAGAATATTCCAAGTATATATAGCCAGAAGTACAGACGTCATTCGCATCAGGCAAACAACGATTTCGTAATAAATAACCCAAATTAAAGGCATTACTAAATGTGCGGTACCCGTAGAGTATTTAAAAACTTATATTACTATATGCGTTTCTATCTTAATATATATTTCTTCCGTGCGTGTGTTTGTCACTGAACTCCTTTTAAACAGTTGAACCGATTTGTTTAAAATTTTGTACGTATTAAGGGTTCGTGGATGGTTTAAAAATAATTGTAATTGGGCCCAGTGGTGGCGCTGTTATCGGTATGTCAGCAATCAAAGTTAGTAGCTGTATTCCGGGCAGGACAACGTTGCCGGGTCCACTAGTCATTATATACAATTATCTCAATATAGCTAACACAAATTGTATTACGTTTACACAATTAATGTACACAATTAGGGCGAAAGTAATAATACGCCAATTTATGGAAAAAACGTTTATGACTTTAGATTGTTAAATAAAAAAAGTGTGTGTGTCAGATCCGACACACGACTGGAGTTTTTTTATATAATTAGATAAGCTTGCGTTTGACCACTATTTCACCTGGATAGAAAGTAAGAATGTGGTCTGGGATGGAGCACGCTTACCTAGAAGTAACCTATTCACTCGCGACTTAAAGATCCTCAGATTGTAGTTATCCGGAAATACAGAGGCAAATAGGGCAAAAAAGGCTTACTAGTCTAGGAAAAAGATAAATACCATACCAAATGGTAAATAAATGAGTCAAGAAATGTCAATAGTTCATATAATTATCGTCATAGTCAAGAGTAAACTACAAAAAATGTTTTCCTATGTTTGAGACTAAAAGTAATAAATAAAGAATAAAAAAGTTTTCCCTTTGTATAGTTATCAATGCAATGAATTTTAAGTATAAAAAAGTGCAGTAACACTAAAAAAACATAAGCGCTATCATAATTAGGCAGTGGTTACTGTATTACTTACATTGCCAATCTTTAAAAAATTATAATTTTTAGATTACGATACCCCTCTCTTCCCGTGGGTGTCGTAAGAGGCAACTAAGGGATAACACAGTTCCGCTACCACCTTGGAACTTAAAAAGCCGACCGATGGCGGGATAACCATCCAACTGCTGGCTTTGAAATACACAGGCCGAAGACGGGCAGCAGCGTCTTCGGTGCGACAAAGCCAGCCCTGCGGTCACCAACCCGCTTGCCAAGCGTGGTGACTATGGGCAAAACACATGAGTTCACGCTATTTTTGGCGTAAACTTGTGGAGGCCTATGTCCAGTAGTGGACTGTAAAGGCTGTAATGATGATGATGATGATAATGAGATTACGAAGCCTGCAAAAACGCATCTCGGTAGTCAAATAATCAAATAAGAATATTCAATACTTAAATAGACACATTTATGTGTCACACTTACAAACTGAGACTGCCAAAAAATAACACCTAAAATTTATAAACAGTACTTAGTAAACACTTGGCAAAATATGCATAAAACGGCTTATCGTAACATGCAAAAAGACCAGAGTACTTACCAAGGCAGCCCGTGCTCTGCAAGGCGTAGTGCTCAGGTAGACATGTGTGACAACGTGGCGGAGCAGCACCCGGAGCGCATGTGCACTGTCCGGTATCTGGAGAGCATGCTTGAGATACTGCCGCCTCACCACACGCGCATACTGGACAGCCTTCTTCCACACCTGTGATAGAAAAATATAGGGATACTTATAAATATGATTCTCGTATATAGTGTAGGGTACCTGGCATTATGTATATTATATTTGTATTACACATATATTAACTTTTACTATTTAATTTATAAAATATTATTTTATATATATTTAATAAACAAGCATATCCGCACGTTAACCATAGTATACGGCGTATTTGACATTAGTTATTTCTCTGTCAATTTTTAAATTCAAATTAATTTAGCATTTCTAAAAGAACGCTCTAGAAAGAGCTCAGAGCGCATGATCGAGAATTTGGACAAGACATATAGATGAATAGCGTAATCGCTAAACTATAACTAAAATATATTGTTTAATCACTAAAATAGTTTCGTATTCTCAAATAACTTTCCTGTGGAAAGTTTTAAATATGTTTTAATATGGACATTCTTCTCTTTACTTAAGGAAATAAAACGATAAGTGAAATAGTCGGGTAATTATCGATAGACGTGTTGTGTGAGGGTTTGTGTGTTCTCGAAATTCGCAGTTTATTTGGTAAACGAGGCATTATTCGTTTTAACGACACATGATTCTCACTTCTTTATGGACAATTATGTACAGTTATTTATAATGATACTTGACAATGGAGCTTTTGTATTCCTGCAATATGGAACATATTTATACATTTCTCATTCAATTATTCTATCTAACTAAGCTGAAGGCGCCTAACACCGCGATAAAATCACTTGAAGTACCATATATCTTGAATTATTAATAATTAAAAATCAAATTTCTTTTACCTTCTTATAATTTTCATACAAAAAAAAAATAGTACCAAAAGCTATGTATACACAGGTACATACCTCCGTGCCCCTCCGCGCACACGTCGCACGCCTGCCCCGTCCAGCCGGGCGCGCACGTGCACTGCCCCGTGCGCGGGTCGCACGCGCCCGCCAGTGCCCCAGCGCCGCATGTACATTGCACGCACGATCCGTTCTCCCCGCCCGCCCAATAACCCTCCTATTAAAACAAGAATTAATGTATATAGAGTGTATATCTTAGCTGTATCCATATTGTTTATATTTTATTAAATGGTATTATGCTAACTTTCCTGTCGACTTGTCTCAGAAGTATTGACATTTGGATTGAATTATAATACACTAGCAACATCTGTCTGTCCATATTTTTTACACGATAAGTAATCACATATAATATACTAAAACCTTCTCCGAAACACGCTGCATCTTATGGTATAAGTATTATACCGATCGGTTCAGTAGTTTTTGCAGTATAACTGAACAAAAAAACGGCTCTACATTTATTAGTACTAGTGGTCACCCAGAGGTCGAAATTCGACCATAGTTAAAAAATTAAATTAAAAAACCAAAAAATGTGTGTGTCTAATACATGGTAGTATGTGTAATGTTTCTTTTTACTGATTTAATATATTTTTTAACCGACTTCAAAAAAGGAGAAGGTTACTTAATTCGACCGTATATATTTTTTTTATGTATGTTCGGGGATAACTCCGTCATTTATAAACCGATTTTGATAATTCTTTTTTTGTTGGAAAGGAGATATCCCTAGTTTGGTACCATGATAAGGAAACCAGGATCTGATGATGGAATCCCAGATAAATCGAGGGAAACTCTCGAAAATCCGCATAACTTTTTACTGTGTGTACCCATTTTGATGATTTTTAATTTAATCGAAAGCCGATGTTTATCAATATGGCCACATTTAAATTTCATCGAGATCTGATTACAACTTTTGGAGTAATCTTTGATAATGCGTATTTACTTGACTATTTTTTCGTCTATCTACGTTGTATTACTTGTCGATATAATTGAAGTCGGTTTTTCTTCGTTTGCCCGCAAACACAATTATTATGGATAGTTTAAAAAAATATTATCATTCTGCACTCCATCTCTATATAAATTATAAGTGTGCAAAATTTCATACTCCTCTGTCCGCGCAATTTTCGTAAAAAAGGGTACAAAGTTTTTGCTTCACGTATTAATATATAAATAGTATACCTATATATTATAAAACATTAGTCTCTTTTTTAAAAAAAATATTCGACAGTTCAAAAATGCATATAATTATCTATTTGTGTAAAAGAAAACTTGACAAACCTGACACTGATCACATCGTTCTCCTTCAGTATGCGGTGGACACACTAGACAGCGACCGGTGCTTGCATGACACGGACCACCCCCACACTCGCACGGTACACACGAACCCCCCAGCGTGATGGGTGAGCCCCAGTAACCGGAATCACAGCTGGTTAGTAAGAAATTATGATGAATAGTAATCACGTTTGTTAATATCTGGATGTGATGGTATTGTATTTTTTTGGATCTCTAACATTGTAATCAGACTTTCTTGAATCGTAACTGTAAAAGGACCTTAATGATTTTTTTATGAAAGTAGAAGATGAACGTTGCTACTCACTATAGTAACTATGATTAGTAACTCCCAAAGGAAGTGAAGGAGAGTTAAGGGGTAAGACGGACGCTAAGGATGGGGACAGAGTAGATTCAAGGTAAGTTACCGATTTCCACATTTAAATAATATTTTTATAGACAGTTACGATAGTGTGGGATTACGATAGTGTGGATTAATACACAATATAGGTTACCTCTGTACTTACAATTCACAATGATCTCCCGTGTACCCATCTGGGCACTGTGTGCAGACGAATTCATCGCCCTCCGCAGACGCAAGTGCGCAGTTGGGGCTGAAATTGTTCGACGCCTCATACAAAGGACAAGCGCATGGCTTGCACGCACCCTAAATGGACAGAAAATTTGAATGTTATAGGTAATAGTTTTAGATCTAACTTATCATTTTTTCTATTGTACAAGGTGTAAAATTGTTATTGTGTAATTGGAGATGAAGACATTTTGTCTTTCTATCATTTTTTGTAGGAAGGCAGCGTT
Organism: Melitaea cinxia; assembly: GCF_905220565.1. Classification (NCBI taxonomy): domain Eukaryota; kingdom Metazoa; phylum Arthropoda; class Insecta; order Lepidoptera; family Nymphalidae; genus Melitaea; species Melitaea cinxia. The sequence continues at coordinate 1,286,481 of NC_059396.1, read as the reverse complement.
GCGATTTGTTCTCTTGACGATGATCACGATCTTGTGAAAAAGGTCGTAAGCGCTATGAAAAACGCGTCGATTACGCGTTTAAACACTAATGTATTCCATCTCATTCTCTCATATACATTTATGTGTTTCTCTCTTTAACATTACGCATTTTCGTTTCATCGATTTTCAAATCTGAACAATTATAAGCAATTTTCACTTCTGAAATACGTTATAAGTATAAATTATCTACACTAACCTGAACAGGGTTCCCGTAGTGTCCTGGGAGACATCTTTCACAATGTGGCCCCGTCGTATTATGTTGACACGGCCCGCAAGGACCATCCACTATACAAAAAATATAGTTAGTAAATTCTCCACCTCAATTTACATCTCTAGTAAGAGATTTCTAGTAAGATATCTCTTTCTGTTCTTTTTCTGAGAGATAATAAATTCAACCACACACATTAGATAACATTAATTTATATTATTCAACCATACAGAATTATGTGAAATACAAAAGTGTACTACAAATATTTTAACATTATCTCCACCTCATATTCCATCTCTTACTATCTTTTTCTGTTTTTTTTTCTGAGAGATAGTAAATTAAAACATATACATTAGATAACATTATTTCATATTATTCAACCATACAGAATTATGTGAAAGACAAAAGTGAATTACAAATATTTTAACATTATCTCCATCTCATATTCCATCTCTTACTATCTTTTTCTGAGAGATAGTAAATTAAACCACACACAGATACCATTCCTAAGCTACGCACAACAAATGAAGTCAAATACAAGTAATAATTCAGGTACAATGTAGATTTTATTGTTGCAACACATATTTAGACATTTAAGAAGTGTCATTTACGCAAAATTGAAACATATTTTGTGGCTGAACCGGTTTTGTCCAATAGATTTTTTTTAAATATAGCTTAAAAATTGCATCTATGTATTTAGTCCAATTTCTATATAATATAGCACAAATTACATAGTACTATGATATGGGGATTGTCTGCGCTGCATTTCATTCAGTTTATATTTACCGAATAAAAGTGTCAATGCAGCAACGGCGTAATGTTCCCATGAATTTAGTTTTAATTATTATTTAGCAAAAACGATCATGCCATATTTCCACTTCAAAGTGGAATCATCGTTTGTAGGATTAAATTGTTATAATTCAATTATTTTGCTGTGTGGTTACGGCAATGAAGAATATAGCCACCCCCTCTCTTCCCGTGGGTGTCGTAAGAGGCAACTAAGGGGTAGCACAGTTCCACTACAACCTTGGGACTTAAGACTTAAGCCGACTCATGGCGGGATAGCCATCCAACTGCTGGCTTTCAAATACACAGACCAAAGACGTGCCATTTTTGGTGCGAACTTGGGGAGGCCTATATCAAGCAATTAACTGTGATAGGCTAAAGTGATGGGTGGAACTTATTTTGTGCTTAAACCGGTTCTATCCTATAGATTTTTTAAAATATAGGTTAAAAATTGCATGTATATACATATGGTTAAATTGAATGTCTCTTGCTTAAATCCTACGTATATATAACATAAGCACATATAAACAAAACATCGTGCATCAATATTTACCGGCATCACAGCCCGCATGCATATTACACGCACAGGGCACACATTCAAACGCAGGCGCTGATCCGCGCGCACGCACGAGTCGCACATGCGTCGCGGCGCACTTCGTACACTGTGCCCCCTCGTACCCAGTTGGACACGAGCAAATCTCTTGTACTCCTCCAGGAGCACCTTTGATTTTTACACTATCTAGACGTACCTATAACAATATTATATTTGTTTCGTTAGTATTAGTATCATTGTTATGGAGAAAGTGAAATGCTTTCAAGAAAACGCTAACGTAGATGTGTCAACTGTTCCCTTTTTATGAAAATATAAACTTTTTGACTGCTGTGTGGCTACGGTAGTAAAGAATATAGCCACCCCCTCTCTTCCCGTGGGTGTCGTAAGAGACGACTAAGGGAAAACACAGTTCCACTACCACCTTGGAACTTAAAAAGCCAACCGATGGCGGGATAACCATTCAACTGCTGGCTTTGAAATACACAAGCCGAAGACGGGCAGCAGCGTCTTCGGTGCGACAAAGCCAGCCCTGCGGTCACCAATCCGCCTGCCCAGCGTGGTGACTATGGGCAAAACACATGAGTTTACGCCATTTTTTGGCACGAACTTGGCCTATGTCAAATAGAGGACTGTAATAGGCTGAAATGATGATGATGAGATTTTCCCGTCCTTCCTATATTTAATGTTTTGATTTTAGATATAGAATTTTGGATGCAGCACTAATAAGGGGATGTTTGAAAGTAGCACACGTGACTTAACTTCGTCAGTTTTACATCAAGGAAAGTGTTCTAAGAGATTAACTTACTTCATCCTGATCGAAGTGGAAGTGAGCTCGTATCATAATCGCCTTGAGGTCACTTAAGACATCGAGGAGTTGGCTGCGAGAGACGTATTCAGATCCAGAGTACCATCCTCCTTCTACTAGGGGTGCTTTCAGTTCTGTTAAGCCCGGAGTCTCATAGCTCGTGTTCCCGTACGATAGCTTGGTCCCATCTGTAAAGTGATCAAAAAAGTGCATGTTTAATTAAACGTATTATGATATGTACACATTTTGAATAAATAATTAATATCAGATGATAGGGTCAATCTCAGAAACTCATAAAAATTTGCTTCAAGATAAGCTAAATACGTGATGCTATATTGTATTTGACTGTTATGTGTTTATTTTGAAAGAAAAACTTGTTTTAGTACAAAATTAGTAATCTATACAAATAAATAAAATTGAAGTTTCTGTTTGTAATATCAAAAGAACCGCTTTTTACTAAATGCATGGACATATACACGATACACATATCAAGATAACATTTTTTTCAATTTTTTGTTTGTCTGTCTGTTTGTTCCGGCTAATCTCTGTAACTGGCTGGGCCGATTTTGACGGGACTTTTACTGGCAGATAGCAGATGTAATAAGGAGTAACTTAGGCTACTTTTATTTTAGAAATTTATTTATTTTGTAACTGCGAAGTGTGCAATATATTTGTTTTAATTCCACGCGGACGAAGTCGCGGGCACAGCTAGTATCTTGCATAAAATACAGCGTCACTAAGTCCATAATATAAGACATATCTTTATCAACTATACCTATCAATTTATTTTTAATAAACACTTTATATTTATGTCGAGACAACTGCAAAATTGTATGTAGGATTTTGTTGTACATGCGAATACCATAACCAAGAATAGAGACTTTGCGCAATCGGAAATTTGGAATTACAATTTTGTTATTCCTTCTCGTGTTTACACTACGATGTTTACTATTTCTATCAAAACAATCAATATTTTCGTGAATATACATAATGTCTCGGTATCTGATGTTGTTATCGTAATGCTGTAAAAATATTTTTATCAATACCACGAAAAACTTTCTCTAATCCTAGAAATAAGATAGGCTAAGGTTTTATCTGCTAAGCTATTTACTGCAGGTAAATGGGTATCACATAAAATAAAAGATTGTTACCATTAGCAATCAGGACATAGTCAGGAGCTCTCGTGGCGCTGCCACCGGAGTCTCCACGTGCCACGGCCCACGCTACCGTCGCTTGCACCTCACCACCGTATAATGCTGATCGCTCACCACTAACTATTGAACTCACGAAATAGTAAAATTCCCAGCCTTCAACCTGCAAACGAAGTGCTCTATTAGACTAGAAAATTCATTATCTTCGCTTTAATAGATATTAAAGCTAAAACTAAGCGTCTTCGGTGCGACAAAGCTAGTACTGCGGTCACCAACCCGCCTGCCCAGCGTGGTGACTATGGGCAAAACACATGAGTTCACGTTATTTTTGGCGTAAACTTGTGGAGGCCTATGTTCAGCAGTGGACTGTATAGGCTATAATGATGATGATGATGATCAAAGCTAATGTAAATAAATAATTTGATGATTATTTATTTGTATTTTATACAAAGAATAGTTCTTAGTTTCTATCAAGACATCAAATTATTAAATATAGTATGTGCTTAACAATGACTAAACAAGTTGAGAAAATCCAAAAAATAGGGTTGTCTTCTATTATTAATATAAATATGGAAAAAGTTATTTAAAAAAGAGAGAACAGAAAGAATTATTCGAGGAAATTATTACAATTTTTCTTGAATTATATCTGATTGAAATCATTGTATAAATAAAGAATTGTTATAAACAAACCTCGTAACTTATCAGAAAAGGCTTTCCCAGTTCATCAACTGAAGGTACGACGGTCTCAGAGGTGTCGTTATCACTGATTAGCCACAACTCGCCCAATGGTAGCACCATCTGCCCTCGAAAATTATACCAAAGAAAAATTATTCAATTTTAATTTTATCAATCTTCATTATAAGGTAATGAAAATGGCAAACGATAACAATAGTTCTAGTGTAGCTCAAGTGGTAGTCTTAATGCCGTCAGCTGGAGATTCTATGTCCTCTCTGGTAAGACATTTGTATGTATACAAACGTCCGTTTTTGGACTAGGTATACAGTCTTTTGGGTTTCGCTACTGTGCCTCGGAGAAGACTTACCGTCAGTACAGCCGTCCGTACTAATTGTTATCATAGATATTTGCAATGATATTTACAGCTTGATAGATTAAGCAAAGCTTTTGCTCATTGATAACTAGTTTCTTTCCATTTTTAACCGACTTCAAAAAAGGAGGAGGTTACTCAATTCGACATATATATATATTTTTTTATGTATATTCGTTGATAACTTCGTCGTTTATGAACCGATTTTGATAATTCTTTTTTGTTGGAAAGGAGATATCCTAAGTGTGGTACCATAATAAGGAAACCAGGATCTGATGATGGGATCCCAGAGAAATCGAGGGAAACTCTCGAAAATCCGCATAACTTTTTACTGGGTGTACCGATTTTGATGACTTTTAATTTAATCGAAAGAAAATTTAATCGAGATCTGATTACAACTTTTGGAGTAATCTTTGATAATGCGTATTTACTTGACAATTTTTTCGTCTACCTACGTTGTATTACTTGTCGATGTAATTGAAGTCGGTTTTTTTTTCGTTTGCCAGCAAACACAATTATTATTAAAAATACTACACGGAACCCATAAAAACGATATATATCCTATAGGTACAAATAAGACGCTACAAATAAAACTTACATCCTCCCCTGAACGAAAGTCAGCAGTACAATGAGTTGCCACGCGTGAGCAGTAACAAGGCGCGCAGCCGGTTGCAAGTGTAGCGCGTAACCCAAAGTAACCAGGAGCACACGTGTCGCATTTTTCACCTATCACGTTTGCCTGTAATAACGAAAAAAAGTTATTGAAAATATATGTTTGTATTTGTATACCAAATATTATGTACCTATATAATCTTATATGTGAGTAGTTTTCATCTATGCCTAATGTCTTAGTTAAGACCCGGTTGATTTAGATAGTATTATGTTGTAGTTGTACATATTAACTCCCAGTCTCAGAACCGAAATGGAACCCGTAATTGTAAAGTAGAAAGGGTGAATTGCCAACCGCACAGACAGACTAAGCTGGGTCTAGTCTAGTTGAAGATGATTGATAATATTCAACAAACACCCAGACCTTATTTTGATAACGTACCTTACATTCGCAAACTTCATCACAAACGCGGTCAGGATCAACAATACCGCGAGGGTCACACTTGCATGCCATGGTGGTTATTTCCATCAAACAATCGGGAAACGTCGCAGTTGGATCTTCGCAAACGTTACATTTTGCGCCCTTGAAGCCTTTATTACAGGAACAGATAACACGGTGATGCTTTCTATCCCATTTACAGTTACCTAAAAGTTACAGGATTAAATATTAATGTCACTAATCATTTTTTAGCTGATTGAAGCAGTATTGCAATATTGATCTTTTATAGTGAGATAAGATTATCATCTGACCAATATATGGGAATTTATTTGCGCATTTATTTAAAAGTTCATAATGATTTCGCTGGTAAAAACTTCGTGAATAAAAATGCATGTAGGCAAAGTGACTGCTGACTATTATTCGCAACTTAAATATAACCCTATGGAAAAAAAAATCTCATAAAACATGGACAAATGCAGACCAAATTTTCATACTGAGTTATGAGAGTCTATGAGAATTGTATATATCTCATAACCTCTCACAACTCGGTTTGAGAATTGAGTCAGCATTTGACCATGTTTTATGATATTTTTCCACAGGGAAGCCTATACATATAATGTTCTTTAATTATTATAAGTTTATTATTATTATTGCTCATAGCGGTTTCATTATGATAGGAATAAGCCCCTACTACAGAACTGTATCAGGTTGAGTAGAGACTATAGCTCGACAAATGTAGAAATTGGAGCCACATAGTAACATGAAGTTTCTAAAGCAACTAAAATCTCAAAATAGATGAACGCGCTATTGGAACATTGAGCAGCTTACGTCCACTGGACAAAAATGTCTGTAAAAATTATTTTGACACAGTAACTTACCATTAGAACCTCGAGGATCACATTCGCATGGTTTGCAAGGATCATCTGGAAGAACGTTGTAATACCCGATCAGGCAACGATCACAGAGTGGGCCAGCTCGGTTATCCTGTGGGACAAAGTATCAAAATGATTAGTAATGCTATGTCAATAATGGAAAGTTTAAGTATTATGCCGAATATTGCCGAAAGTCGAAAAAGTATAAAATGCTTTCGAGCTTAGCTGACAGCTTCATGACGAATAGGAAGGAAATAATAGTCCATAAATTACAGATTCTGTTGTAATTGATACGAAGCGCGAGTCTTCATATTTTCCAGAACTGATGACACATAGTTCATTTGTACTTAATAGTTTCACGTAAAGATCTGATACCTTATTTCTGTTATAGGTGTATGTTGATAAACCAATTCCAAATTAAGTGAATATGCCGATATTACAACAATATTAAATACTTAATTAGGAATCAAGGTCCCATTACCCACCGTGCAATTGACACAGAATATAGCTCCAGTATCATCATAGGAGCAAGCGCCTCGATCGCCGCAGGAGCAGTCTGTTCTCTCGGTTGGCTGATCGCATGGTACCTTCGCTCGCCACGCCCCGCCAGAGCAGCAACGGTGACAGTGCGCGCCACACGTGCCGTGGATACAGTCGCATTTGACGTTCTGTAAAAATGTACACATTTTTTACAGATTAATAGGCCATATTAACTGCTTCTATCCTTCATTGACCGCATATAAAATTGGCGTGAAGTAAAGCATATTTTAGATAATTAGTACAAACTAACAAGTAAACATATTCTGCTTTTTGATCGACTTCAAAAATAGGAAGTGGTTTTTTTCATTTACACTGTATTTTTTTATGTTACCTTATAAATTTCTACGTATAGATTTCGATAATTCTATATGTGGTTGCATTTGAATTTAATCGTGATCTGACGAGTCCTTTTGAATTATGTTTAATAATGCGTATTTACTTGACTAATTTCCCATCTACATACCTACGTTGTATCACTTGTCAATGTAATTGTAATCGTTCAATTCTTAGTTTTTTCTTACTTCAATTTAAAATAAACTAAAAAACCTTCCTGATCCTTCTCCTACACGGAAAAATGTCCAGCAGAGGGACGTTACAGACTGAATCGAATTACATAAACAATACTGGTCTTAATATTATACCCATACTGGATCATTATTTTTTTCTGAACCTTCGGGTTTTGCGTATGTGGCTACTTTGAAAATTTAGCACAATCCTATTAACTCTATTTAAATCTTCAACTATTAAAAGTGATCTTAAAATCATTCAATTTTAATATTCTTTGTTACTAAGTGTCTGTTTTCTAGTAAACTTAGACTATACCTTGTGATCAACAGTGCATTGCTTGGCGTGTCCATGACATAAGCATCTAGCTGCTAGAGTCAATTCCCGTACAGTATAGTAGCTATGACGAGACGAAGCATGCGCAGATCGAAAGGAAACGCGCACTCGCCGCGCTGGTACACCTTCTCCTATACCAACGTGCATCTGCAAAAACATAGGTTGATTTTTTTATATAACTAGGTCGGCGAACAAGCATATGACTCCCCTGATGATAAGCGATTACCGTAGCTTACAGACACCTGCAATACCAGAAGCATCGCAAGCGCATTGCCGACTCTACCCTCATCAATAACCTATTCAAAAATAGAATAGCCCGATTGAGGAATTATCTTGACCTCACAGAATATCACAGCTAAATAATACTGCTTCCAAGCAGTTCCTGTGGTGAGTAAGGTGGCCAAAGTTCCTGGGGAGGATCGAATGTAGATTCGACAAGGGATACTTCTAGTGTTGCAGGCGTCTATAAGCTACGGCAACCACTTACCATCATCAGGTGATCCGTACGCACGTCTGCCGACCTAGTCGTATAAAAAAATTTTTTCGTGCTTTCAAACAACTACACAATAATATAAAATGCATAAAACTTCTCAGCTTCTTGCAATATTTAGGGTACTGGTGATGATGGATTTGTAGCGACATCTATCGCGCGGCATATAAACTAGAGAAAACTGAAGTATCCTACATCGCGCTATCAAAGTTATCAGAGTGATTGAGTATATATGCAAGAACCCGACAACAACCATCGGGCCAGTAGCCCACCAGACAAAACAACCGTCTCCGCATCTCCAGATTTAAAAACAAAAATTAATATTATTGTTTTTAAATCGTTAACGTGTGAATTAAACTTAAAAATGTATTTTTTGTATGTAACACGTATGTATGATTCATCGTAATGTCAGTGTCCAATTTCAATAAAGTCATATACTAGAACAACAGATAACTTTAATACATATATAGATTAGATTGATGATTGGTTGATGAATCATCATTAATATTATATTTTTATATTTTTTCATGTGATAATATCGGGAATATTACTTTACTGTGTGAGTAATGCTATATGAGTCATCTATACAAATAAATAAAATTGGAGTGTCTGTTTGTAATATTAAAATAACCGCTTTTTACTAAATGCATATGGATGTATACAGGTACATATACCAAAATAAATTTTTTTACAATTTTTGTCTGTCTGTCTGTTTGTTCCCGTTAATCTCTGAAACGGCTGGGCCGATTTCGATGGAAATTTCACTGGCAGATAGCTGATGCAATAAGAAATAATTTAGGCTACTTTTATTTATATATTTTTTATTTTGTAAATCTGCGAACTGAACAATATATTTTTGTTTAATTTGCGGACGAAGTCGCGAGCACAGCTAGTTCTGTAATAATATTGTAAAGAAATAAAAAATAAACGCCTTGTACTTAATCCCCCCCCCCCAGTAGGAATTTCTCCTGTGTCGCGGGTCCGGAAACACACACAATATACACATGCATAAACGTCCAGACTACGGCACACATCTAGCAAAGCGCATAGCAAAAACAAATGTGCCCGTGTGCGGGGATTGAACCCGTCACCGCCAACGCAATATCCAGTAACGTGTACAATGACCGCTATTCCAAAATGTCCTCAAAAATAAAACAACATTTTAGGTTGATATGCTGATTTTGGGCTAACTTTATTAATCTAATATACGAAATTCTCGTGTCACGGTGTTTGTAGTTAAACTCCTCCGAAACGGCTTGACTGATTCTCATGAAATTTTTTGTGCATATTGGGTAGGTCTGAGAATCAAACAAAATCTATTTTTCATACCCTTAAGTTATGGTAGGGGTAGGGGGGATTAAGGGTCTTTATAATATATATAGCAAAACAACGTTTGCGGGGTCAGCTAGTAATTTATAAAATTATTTGTTTAAGAATCTAATGCTGAGAAATGACGAGAAGAGAACAAATATATATTTTTTTAATTAGAACGTAAAATGATTGTATCTAACTGAGGGCAGCACTCCTTTTGTATTTTACTTTGGGTACAAAAACTTTTATATTATTATCAATCATTTCATCGCAATTAAATCTAATAAGTCTGTAACATGCGTATAAACTCAAAACGACTCCATCGAATTGCAAAACCATATACCCATTTTCCGTGTTTGTTACTGAAAGCTCAGGGTTTGTACAAATTAAAATTAAAAAGAAAACGAACTGAAAATTTGATCGAATAAATAGATATGGGTCATTCATCAATCATACGAGACACGAATAGGGGTGGGGACTTGTGATTTTAGTTGAAGGTATTTAAATATATTATTATGAAAATTTCAATATACCTTCAACAAAAGAAATAAACGTGATTTTTGAATATGGTCTGAAACCTCACCACATATCATCAAAAGGGGGTAAGGGCTTACATATTTACGTCAAATGTATATTACGTGATTAATGGACGAGCCTGTATATGCTCAGCCTGTAATATCCCACTAATGGGCACAGGCCTCTTTCCCCATGTGGGAGAAGGATAAGAGCTCAATCCACCTGCTCCAATGCGGGTTGGCGGATATATTCCCTACTATGAGTAACGATCGCTATCAGGTGTACATGATAACAACCGGGACCGACGGCTTAACGTGCTCTGGCTAATCAGGCACGGTGGGGAGACCCACAAGGACTGCACAAACACCCAGACCACGGCAAACACCTGTATGGCCAATACAAATGTTTGTCATGTGCGGGGATCGAACCCTCAACTGCCAGCGCAACAGATACAATCCATGGCTGTAACCGTTGCGCCAACGCGGCGTCAAGGTAACACGGCCCTGTATGGCTGTTAGAAATTCGCAGGTAGTAAATTTCCTTACCTCTCCATTTTCAAGCGGCTTTGGGCTGATAAATTGAGTCGAACAAGAGGGTTTCTCTGCTCTACTGGTTCTCTTAACACCTCTAGCTTTTCTTCTGCGTCTTTCAGGTCTGAGGTCCCACAGCTTACGACAGTGATCTCGATCTCCGAACGCTCGAACCACCCGCCAATCGTCACCGGTTTCTGTTGATGATACTTCAAGAGACCAGGCCAGTGGACGCGGTGATGGACCGGATTTGATGATGACATGAAGTAACTCCATTTTCTGGAAATGATACATTTAGTTTTAATATTACGATAAATAATATAGCCATCCCCTCTCTTCCCGTGGGTATCGTAAGAGGCGACTCAGGGATAGCATAGTTCCACTACCACCTTGCAACTTATAAAGCCGACCGATGGCGGGATAACTATCTAGCTGCTGCCTTTGAAATACATAGGCGGAAGACGGGCAGCAGCGTCTTAGGTGCGACAAAGCCAGCCCTGCGGTCACCAACCCATCTGCCCAGCGTGGTGACTATAGGCAAAACACATGAGTTCGCGCCATATTTGGCGCTAACTTGCTGAGGTCTATGTCCAGCAGTGGGCTGTAATAGGCTGAAATGATGATGATGATGATGATGAGTTTTAATATTTTTTAATGAAACTTCTTTAGAAACGAAAATGCGTCACTATAAAGAAACAAACACATAAATGTATACGACAGGTAATGAGATAGAATACATTACACAGTATTTTATATTCTCGGTGAAAAAAAAAACTCCCGTAGGCTACTCTTTAGAAGTTTCGCTTCTGTCGTGTTGCACAGACATAAATATTTTCTGTGTTCAACCACAGGCTTTTAGATGTCAGCTGCCTCTTTTGACATTCAATATATATCTACATGCCCTTTACTCCACATTACTTCAGATCAACAGTCCTAAGACTGCCTTCGTTTTTTGTATTTTTTTTCCTAAATCTTCGTGTATTTTCCATTCTATATGATATTGGTGAAATCATCTGTGCTCATTTGGCAATATTGAAAGCCATTAACCCTAAAAAAGGAGAAGAATTTCCTGAATATTTCTTCGTCGAACCTCCAAATCTTTCGTTTTATAAAATAAGAGGTATATGACTAAGCTATGTAGAGTCAGTCAACAGACTGTTACACTAAAATAATAATTTTCTGTCATTATACATTAATTCGATCGTCTCTGACATGGTCAGTTTCTTCTAATTTTGAAATCATAAACACTGTTAGGTTAGTTATTAGGAATCAACGTGCTTTATTTATTCGACTTATTTTATTACAGAAGTTATCAGTAATCTCATAAACATCGTGATTGATTCATGAGTCAACTTTTATTCCAGAAAGGAATACCGTGTGATTCATTCTACTGACGAGCATACTTGAATTAAGGGAGATAGAGTATGTAACAGTAAAAATTGATGATAGCTAGAGTGAAGGATGTTTTTTAAAAATGGTAGCAATAATTATGGTATACTTCATAGCTATTAAAAAGCTCCAGGCGCTGTTTTTAATTACGTTTTACGTTTGCAAATGTTACAATTAAGTTTTGAATTCCAAAAATACGTGATATTTAATTTTAAAATGTTGATTTTTATACTTACGTAATTCAAATTTATAAGAGAGACATTGAGTGGACTAATAGTATAGAAAAAGTGTACAATCTTGAGACAAGTAGAACACAAGTACAGTTAATGGTACGATTTCTGACAAGAGTGATTTGTTTTACGAATAAATTCACTTAAAATAATGATGGTAATGTGTACCTGCAGATACTGCTCAAATCTCACTGACTACTTATCTGTAAGTTTGCACACGAGGCTTTATCTTTTTTGATGACGCGCTAGCACAACTGTCACAGCCCTGGCTTCCGGCCGTAGCGCTGGCGGTTGCGGGTTCGTATGGCATACATTTATAAATGCCATACAGATATTTGAAGTGGTCTTAATCTTTGTGTTTTTGTATTGCGTCTTTCCGGACCCCTGACACAGGAGAAAATCCTACCGGGGCCCGTTTTGTATGAGGCGTTTATTTATTGCTTATTTATTTATTTTATGGGTTCTACTTTCTTTCTCTACTTTTATGGAGAGTTTTATTCAATAATTATAACATTTTACATTAAAATCTATTTTTATTTAATAAATTATTACACTTACAACCAGTATTCTGAGGGTTTCTATTTATTTTGTGTCAGTTACATACTCAATAAAACTTAAAAATTTGTTTGGGGGTTTTCTTTGAATATTTTGAGTTTCTGAGTTGTAGAACAGCCTATAGGCTGACGCCAAAGCAGGTACTAAAATATCAATCCGTCTAACGCGAGAAATACTAAGTGATAAAGATTAGTACACAATAAAAGAAAGCAACAGAATGACGTCACCAATAGACTTCCTTAAGCAGAGCACTCATCAAAATTCCCATCAGTTATAAAACATAAATAAAAATAAAAATCCAGCCATTTATCTTCGACGTGGCAATCATTTGAGCACTTAGACATTTAAACCTCACCGCACGTTGTAAGGATTCTCAGTTGGAATAATTTGACTAGTCCGTTAGGGTAGTTAGTAGGACTGCGTTCTGCTCCGCGGGTTGTGGGTTCGATTTCTGCCTAAGTTGCGTGTATTATTTGTATTTACATATGTATTAATTGCATATTTAGCCATATCAGCCGGCTGTTACCAATAACACAACCTTTAAGTTGCCTATCTTAGGAACCTACGACTGTGTGTGAATGTTATAAGATATTTAAAAAAAATCTATCACTCTCTCACATTTGTTTCATGATTCTTCAAAATTTAAGGAAATTACTATGTCTCGTATCAGATTCAACGCTATGAGTGCATTCAGCTTCACTTTTAAGCTTAATAAATAAATTACAACAAATATAATTATAATTTAAGACGTTTCAAAGATGTTTTTGAATAAATTAATTTATGATTTTGATTTTAACATATATATGCCACAAAAATGCAATTTTTTTAATAAAATCTATGAATATACTTTCTCAGTGACGTTGATTTTTCCGTTGATCAAGCTTGTTTTACCGCACTACGGTTACACATTAAATACTATTTCTTTAACAAACTATTTGTAACTAAATACCTTAATAAAAAAAAGGAATTATTTCCGAAAGAAAACTCTTAGAATAAGCGCTCGATTTAAAAGATTCTTGAAGCGAGCAGAGCAGACCATTAAAGGAACAAACAAAACGGGTAAGACAACAGTAGCTCACACTTCCAGGCAATTAGCCGTGGTCGTGGCACCGCTATTAGCGCCGGGACGTGGCGGGACGTGGCGGGACGTGGGAACGATACGAACATAACTGATTCCTTTAGTTTTAATTTTTTTGATAGTTGGTGTATTTCAAACGTATGTTTTTCTTAATTTGTAGGATTTTATTTTTGTTACCCACACATTAGGAAATTCTAAACATTTTTTAATAGCATATCAAAAATCGACCGTTCCAGCGGGGATCGAACCTGGAACTCCGACTGACCGTGTCGATGCTCTAGCCAATTAAGCTATGGAACGATGTACCCGTTAGATCGAAATTTTTGATATGATGATTTTTATATTCGGTTTAAGCGAAATATGTTTTTCTTTATTAACCATCAACCATATCTGAGCTTATGCCTGAGGTATAAGAAACAGCGCTTAACATGAAAATACTTTTTTTTAAAGTGTGTTGTTTTTAAGATTATTTTAAACAAATATTCTTCATCAGAATCTTTCAGATATATATCAGATAGACTCTCATAATAACAATCACAACAGAATATCGGTCGGTATTGCGAAATTTAAAGATTAAAATTGGTCTGTAGACTTCAGATCAGAATCGTAGCTACCGCCGTATCAGCCGTGTCAATGATACGGGGACCCCGGGCTACAGAGGCCCCTAACGAGAGTAAGCAGCAATTAGTAAAATGTTATCCACAATGTCACTTAATCTCGTGCTTCACGGGCACTTCGCTCCAGAAATGACAAAAATAAAAAAAAGTAGTCCCCCATTTTCTTTTGTGAGAAATCTTTACCCTTCATTTAGACTCAACAGCTAATTTTGATACAGGGCCACTCCAAGGCACGCTACGCCACTGCTCCAGATTTATGCATCAAGATGCAATGCAATAGGTGCTGTTGTATTAGCGTGAAAGATTAACAAACTATTAATAAAATTGTGCAGTAAAAGTATTGATCTTAGAGGTTGTTGTAAAAATTAAAAAAAAAATTTGACAGTTACAACTACTGTCAATTTCATTTACCTTACTTGCCAGCAAGATAGAAGAAATTCCGCTTGAGATTATCTAACTTTGCTAAATTTACAAAAAAAAAAATTAAATAATAAAGAGAAACTGTCGTTTGAATATATTTTAGAAGCACAGAAAGAATTTAAATAAATATAGTAATCTCTAAGAGAATACCAGATCAATTTAGAGGGTAGTTGGTTGCATGTGTAAAAGCCAGGTTGCCTACACGAGAGGAATTTCAATAATATATTCAGTGACCAATCAAATTGTCGCAGACACCTCGAGGTGTTCCAATCTTGCCAATTAAGGCTTTGATTTCACACTGCTGAACATTTACAATACTAAAACTTAGAAATAGAATTTAATCCTTAATTCTTTTATGCCTTTTTTAGTCGAGGATTCTTTGTTGTAAAAAAATTGACTCACATTTTTTAAGACCAATACAAATACTTTATACATCTTTAATAATGGTCGGCCAGTGGTCGAAATTTAACCATAATTAATTTAAATTATAAGTTTGAACATTATTAAGGTTCAGTTGTCAAAGACTATACTTCTATCATAATAAACAAAAGAGTGTATATACGTGTGTCAAATACATGGTAGTGTTAATTTTTTTTATTGATTTAATCTATTTTTATGCATAATTAAAAAATCCATCTCTATAATTATGTTTATATAGAGAAGGATCATTTTTTTTATAATTTTATAACTGTGCGAAATTTCATATTCCTCCGTCCACGCAATTTTCGTAAAAAGGGGTACAAAGTTTTTGCTTCACGTATATAATATATGATATATGAAGAACGTGATATACGTAAATTATAATAGATGGGTATAATATTCACAATCTTAATTAACTTCACTGACTGAGTATAAGCTAAGTTAGAAGTATAAGAACTTCTTTATCCGGGCCTACCGCCAGGGCGAGGTGGCGAATGCTAGTGCGACCCCATCTCGCCCCACCCAGGCGGACGACTGCTCACACGTGGTGGTTTTTAGTCAGTAGGAGTCTGACATAACCCTCTGGCGCCCCCGCGCTGGATCGTATCCATGACGGATTTTCCCCACGTAAAAAAAAAGAAGTATAAGAACTTATTGATAACCTACAAGAGCAAACAGCTTATTCGCAATTATATGTTTTTAAAAAGTAGAAAATTTGTGAATTAAATGATCTAATCATAATTTATGACTATCCCGTTGGCGCAGTTTGTAGTGCTTTCTCTTCTGCGGGTTGCGGGTTCGATTCCCGCCGATTCTGGGTGTAAAATAATATTTGCATGTATATATGTATTATTTCTATGTATGTTTATCAAAAAAAAAAATTATAACAGTCGGCTTTTACCTGTAACACAAGCATTAATTTCCTTACCATAGGAACATCCGTGTGTGTATGTTATAAGATATTTATTTGTTTATTATTATTTGTATCTAAATACATGACTCCTGTGCCTGTGGTCAGGAAGCACGAAAAAACATCCATGTAGTCTATGGACCAACCAACCAACGTACAACTTATACTAATACTAGCTGTGCCAAGCGGATTCGTTAATTCGAGGAAAAAAAGCCTATATCCTTGGTAAATAGGCTATCCAACACAAAAATAAGTTTTTAATTCGTGCCGGTAGGTCCTGAGACTTAACTTGACAAGCTTAAGCAAACAAACAACCTTTTCAGCTTTATAATATTAATACATATTTATCATAAGCAGAGCTGGGCATTAACTCGTTAATCCGTTAACAGTTAATTAACGAAGTTAACACTTCGAGTAACGGATTAACTTTTAAGCTAACTTATAAAATGGTTAACGGACCCGTTAACAGTTAACCCAATGGAAGTACGCACCGCGCGCGGCGGGAAAAACAGGTTTCGACAAGTTTGGTCGAGCGCGCCGGCACTTGCAGCGTGGAGCGCGTGCCGCGGTGTGAGTGAAACAAATATAGCTTAGGTGTGGCGCGTGCGAGCGGGAAACTGCACTGTATGATATGAATGGTATTAAATAATCAGCAATTAATATAATGCTTTTTTAGTCATATGTTAACGATTAACGATTAACTTTAACTTGCGTTAAATCTTCTAAAATGTAGCGTTTTAACGTTTAACGAAACTAATTTTTGTATTAGCGGAATAGCGATTAACGAAACTAACCATTTGATTAACGGTGCCCAGCTCTGATCATAAGCATTAGCAACTACTGCGCTTACCCGTCTCTCGCCATCATCAACGCAGACTTTATAAATGGTTCACAAGATATCGATCTCATTAGAGACGAGAACTTACCTTCATTAATCCTTATACGTGCCATATTGGGTAGCAGGCTCATTAAGCACGTAACAAAGAAAGCCTGATATCCAGAGATAGATGTTATTATAGCTTGTAAAGAATCGTGTGGCGCCACTAAAGATGAGTGACCGGAGGTATGTTTTAAAACATTGATTGCGCATCGACTTTGAACATAATGTTACGTTTTTACTGCTGTTATTAAATTATTTGTCCATCTAGTTTTATTAGCTGAAGCTAGTTCTAGTTTTAATAGTTATGTTGGGTAAATGACAGGAATTGAAAGAAAAAAACGAGTGTGCTTTAAATCACACAACTGAAGTACTTGCGACAGGTTACAGTGTCTTTCTAACTTCACTAACGGCTATGATGTACACTCGATACTTGTAAACAAAATAACACGTCAGACATAATATTCTAATAAAATTAGTAACATTGCGTGCTAGAATATAGGTTTAGAAATTCGAAAAATACCCAAAACCGAATCGTAGCACCCCACTGTCAATCACACTATTCGTAACGCTCTCGTCACGCATTCAGCAGCTAATTTATTTTTATTTATTTATTAAACTTATTTGCACACACAAAAAAAAGATACATTTTAGAACGATTAGATACAAAAACAAGTAACGTATGCAAAGGCGGCCTTATTGCTTATAGCGATCTCTTCCAGGTAACCTTTAATAAAAGTAGTATATGAAAAATATTACACACTCCCCAAACCAAGCGTGCGTAAAGAACTTTTATTTTAAAAACATTGCTTCATAAATAAATCATTTGATTTGGACGTGTCAACGTAATATTTTTTACTGTCTGTATTTGTTGATAAATGAGGACTGAGGATGGGATAAGTATTAAATTGATAAGTGAAGATAGAAAAGTGGAGGCAACAAGAAAATATACCGAATAATGTAAGCAATGTAATACAGGATACAGATTGTACGAGTCTAATTTTCTTATAGAAAATTAATTTTAACTTTTAAACCTAAATATCTTTTTAAACTCTGACTAAAGCAACTAATAATTTATGCTATAGTTTTTCTTATATCCTTTATAATTTCATTTTTTTTTTAAAGAAACTTCTTTGGAATCTTTGTGGGCTAGGCTTGAGATTAAGAACCGATTTAGCATCGCATAGGTTAGGGTTATTTTTTTTTGTAACGAAACTATGCCGAAAGACGGTCAAATTTTGAGCTTAGATAATTCGACGGTTCTTAATCTAAAGCCTTACCATCGTTGTGATTTGAAACTAGATTAAAATAAAATACGTCACAATAAAGAAAGAAACACATAAAGAACATATAGATACTAGCTGTGCTCGCGACTTCGTTCGCGTGGAATAGTGACTACATGTTCCACGTGATTCTTTAAATTGACATAACTTTTTTATTTATTAACCGATTGACATAAAACAAGCACTAAATGTTAAGCTAATCTTGCGAAAATATATTAGTAAAAGCCAAATCTAATCCAGATATGCTATTTCTGAGATTACCGCAAACGCACAGACAAACAGATAAAACTTCTAACAACCATTATTTTGGGTGCTATTTACGTTGATAAAGGTCCCTATAATATTTTTTCTCATATATCTTAAACGTATAGACAGAGATCCTTTACATATTTATTATATGTATTAATAATACGTTACTGTTCAAAAGGCGTAAGCGACGCGTTTTTTGTTGCGCTTACGACCTTTATCACGAGACGGTGACCATCGCCGATAGAACTAATCGCAACGACCTACCTTCTTACGACATTTCAGAAGTTTCACTTCTGCCTTGTGTTAATTGCACACACACACACACTTTTTCATATAACTGTTGTAGGATGGGAGAAGAGATTGGTAGTCTTTGGGTACAAAGTATTCAAAAGATAACAAAATACTAACTATTCATAATATAACTTGACTTATAGCAGATGAGCATAAAAACCCACGTCTTCTCTGGATAACAGGTCTAAAATTAAAACAAAAAAATGGCCTGAAACGCTTGTTACGTGGAAGTTCCAAGTTAACGCCGACGATGGGATCGAGGCCATGTATGGTATAACTAATGAACGCGACTCTGGACTCATCTCGGCCGCTATTGACGTTTTTCCGATTGTCCGAATTTGGTCTGACGACTCAGCTTATATAACGGACTCTTGTAAACATTTTATAGTTCGAAAATGCTAAGAAAAGATTCTTGTAATTATTTTTTTGTGTAATTGTATTTTTTATACAACTAGGTCAGCAAACAAGCGTACGGCTCACCTGATGGTAAGCGATTAACGTAGTAAAATATAGACGTCTGTAACACCAGAAGCATCGCAAGCGCGCTGAGGACCCTACAACCAACCCCTCCAGAAGCTCTGGTCACCTTACTCACCAACAGGAACACAACACTGCTTGAAAAAGGTATTATTTAGCTGTAATCTTCTGTAAGGTCGTGGTTCTATCCCAGTCGGGCTGATCCATATTTTGAGCAGGAAATTTCCTGCTGTGCTCTACTTCAGTTAAAATGTTGGGGGTATATTTTATCGGTTCAGAACCTTTATTTAAATACGTACTTTAATTAGAGAGGAAAGTTTACCGTATCGACGAGATAAAGATTAAATGTTTGACAGTTTCCGTCAATTTTCCAATGCGATGCGATGAATGCGAATTTTAATAGCGATTCAGCTATTTAGGACAAAGGTACAACAAATCAATAAAATACCATGTAGAGATACCATGAAAATCGATCCAACCGTTCTCGAATTATAAGCCCGATTTTGTTTTATATACTCGTATATATATATAGAGAGAGAAACATATGAGACAATGAAAACTGTGTTTCGTTAACTAACTACCGAAGAAAGGCTAAGATTTACAAGAACATGTCGCTGTGTGTGTGTATCCCAATTAAAGTCACAATCCAATTAAAGTCAACCAATTAAAGTCACGTTCCGTAAGACTAAGAGTAAAAACGTATTTTTAACCGACTTTCAAAAAAGGAGGAGGTTCTCAAATCGTCTATTTTTTCATTCAGAACAAACAACAAATACTTTTCAAGTTATATATAATAATACGTACTTCTTTGACTATTTTTTTATCTCGATCTTTATTTTGTATTATAATTTTTTTTTCGTTTGCGAGCAAACATAATTATTTGTTTCCTAATCGCTCTGCTCATTAGCAGATAAAATCTGACCCAAAATAACTGCCCTAATCTTCTTCTTTTATATACGTAAAAACGAATGTTTGTCTGTATGTCCTTTATGGAATCGTAAGCTATGCATTTGATCATGTCATGATCTTCAGTAAAGTGTTAAGCATGAGCCCACAAATGTTTGTGAGTTTGCACGACCAATAAAAAAAAGCGCAGTGACACGCAGGGTAGAGCTGGTCTCTAATAAAAACTTAAGAAAAAACTTATTTAAAACAAAAATCACATATAAAAAATACTTAAAAAAAAAACAACACAATCGACCTGCCGTGTTATCAATCGTTATCACAGACGTTATCAATTTTCTATACCAAGTATCAGTTTTTCGCCAACGACCGTCGGCGGTGGTACTGACGATGTCGGTGCAGCATCCGACCAGCAGTCACGTCATTCTTGACGTCACAAACGTCCGGAGAGAGGCCCAACCCCATAAACCGTATCTACATTACCAATCAAATACGGGACAAAATAATAGTGAATATGTGTATGTTAACAATGCCTTTAGTGGTAGTGTCAGCAGAGTGCCAACGGGGACGTACTACAACCCCCCGACTACGTACGTATATAAGTTTTATTATGTGTTATCATAGGATTAATGGATCTGACTGCGTTATCATGTTTAAATACTATAGAAAAAGCGTTTTTTTTTTAGGTTTTTTTTTGATTTTTCGGAATTATTTTTATGACGTATAAAGAATAAGCGATAGTGAAAATTAATTGGTGCATAAGGTTTTTGTACTTTTATCGAAGAAGGGTTAATTTTCTTATAAAAAAAAAATTATATTTGGTTATAATTCATTTACCGAAATATTAAAATTTGTAATAAATTTACGGAAGTCATTTTGTAACAAAAGTTCCGCAATAATTTATAATATAAACTCATTAAGCTTAGTATTATTACACAAAATAAATTTGGTGAGATATCATTTGATAACATAATGTACAAAATAACATTACAAATACAGCTAATAGCTAAAGCTCTCGGCTTATAACATAAACAATAACTGTTATAATAAATAATAAGTAATGAACTGAACCAAACAAGAACAGCCTGTAATTTGTTGGGTCTCAAAGGCCTATTTATCCGCACAGAAGAAAGGTCACAGCTTAATTCATCATTCTGCTTAACTACGGATGGGCAGATACGAGTATGCAATATATAAAGTATATATAGTATATGCAACTTATAAAGCCGACCGATGGCGGGATAACCATCCAACTGCTGGCTTTGAAATACACAGGCCAAAGACGGGCAGCAGCATCTTTGGCCTGTGTAACCAAAGCCAAACAAAGCCAGCCCTGCGGTCACCAACCCGCCTGCCCAGCGTGGTGACTATGGGTGATATATATATAAAAAGCGGTTATTTTAATATTACAAACACTCCCATTTTTTTGTTTGTACACCTATAAATAATTTACAATTTCCCAAGATTCATTAAAATTTTATTTCCATTCAAAACAAGCATCGGAGACATATCAGATGGAATTATGACGAAATTGTGACAAATTGTGACGAAATTGTGACAAATTTTACGAATCGTTGAACCTACTTTTTAGGGATTTGTAACAAAATCATGACCAAAGATTCCTATTTGTTTATTTATAAAACACCAACAAAGTATACGCCATATATTAAGTACATATACAATAACAGTAGTCCAGTAACTTTAATTATATGTAGGTGATAACTACATTAAACTTGACTAACCATACACTAATAAGAGAAACAAAAGAAATCAAAGAAATTAAAGAGTAATAATTTGTAATGATAAATAGCAAAGTCAGTCTTGTCAGGTTGAGAGGGGGTGTCGGGGAGAGGGGGTGAAGGGGAGTGAGGGAGAGTGGGTTTTTACCCCCCCCCCCCCCCCGACAACTATCATCGTGTAAACCCCGTGGTTACGGAGATATCGTAGTTAAAGTTTTGAGGTTAAATTTTTAAATCGGAAAAAATTAACCTACCACTTTTGAGGTTAGAATAATGCTTGGCGCCGAAGGCAGACGAGGGCTGCCCACCCTCCGCGTCGCCGGCTTAAAAAAACACTCTTGGGCTAGGGCAGACCAAAACTACGTGGACAGTGGGGTGCTCCGATTCGGTTTTGAGTATTTTTCGAATTTATATACCTATATTCTAGCACGCAATGTTACTAATTTTATTAGAATATTATGTCTGACGCGTTATTTTGTTTAAAAGTGTCTTTTTGTCATTCGTTAAAGGTCAATTCGTATCGTATGTTGATCTTGCTGTAAAGAGCGTTTTTACGAAAATTTGTTCGAAAATAACGTGTGAAAGTTGCGAAACGGAGCATGAGTACACTTCCCGCAGCACCGGAATTAAGGTAGAGTCAGAAATAACAAGAATTTAACTTCCCATAAATTAATCACCGGTTATGTACATGATAGCCAAAATATCTATGTCCAGAGTTTTTGAAATAATGCTGTGGGATCTCATTATCTTGTTTAAAGGTGCCTGATAACCCAAGTTAGAACAGCTGAGGTACAATAAAATAGTATTCGCTTATGTATACGTAGACATTTAGTAGGTGCCGACAAGCAAGCAGAACTAAGCAAAACAGGATAATCTGTAATTTGTGTTTGTCTGCAAACACAAATTATTTACTTACAAATTATCATATCATAGGACAAAAATCTCGCCAATATATGACAAAGACGGCGACTGACCAATCAGAAAATTAGTATTAATTATGCGGAAGATGGTCTCTTCATCTTTATACTCTTCCGGTACTTCAACAAATAATAATCAAATTAAAAACACTACAATCTAATGAAATTACAATCAATACAATCTTTTAAAATTATTAGAAGCATAAATTTTATTGATAACAGTATTTATTGGCCAACTACCCTACAAAACAGGTACTAAATATGGTGACTGAAGATGGTGTCGACATCTTTGTACTGTTCCGGTATAAAACGAGTAAACAATAGAGTAATATATCAATACGAGTACATAATCCAATATTTTCATATGTAATTATTATGATTACAAATTTAATTGCTATCAATAGTATAGATATTATATAAAAGTTATTAAACAAAACGCAGTCACATCGTCACATACATTGATAGATAACGTAAGTAAAACAGCAACGAAGGGAAACAATACATCATTAATTATCTAACTAAAGCTTAAAACCTCTTTATAAAAACAAGTAATATGTTTATTTTGTGGCTATGTTGGTAATAAATCTATACATATAAATATAATTGATGTGTCTGTCTGTGATTTCTGAAAGAACCATGTTTTTTCATATAGCTATATACACGTTACTAAAACACAAACGAACGATTTTAATATTGTTGGCTATCTGTCAGTCTGTTTTTCTGTTTGTTCGGGGCTAATCTTTGGAACTGCTCAACTGATTTCTATAGGACTTTCATTAGAGGAGAGAGGAAATTGTGGAGCAACATATAAACTACTTTTTATCCTGGAATTCCTGTGAAATCGGGACTTACGTGGAAAAAAGCACGTTTACCTCACGCGACTATCTATCGCCGAAATACATATAGATATGAAATGAAAATATGAAACCAACAATTTTTCGTGCAAATACAACTAAAAAATATTAAATAAACAAATAAAATTAAAACACCAGTTTCTGCTTACCAAATAATTTACATTGTTTTGTTAAGTCTTTACATTTATTTATTTTTATATTAAATGATAAATTAAAAACGTTTTAAAATGTTTATCTGTATGTCAGTCTATATCTATGCCATCTGTCTCAGGAACGGCTAAAATGTTATAAGAAAAAGGAGGCACGGCAACTTATATTTTTTATCCTATTATTCCCATCAGGATCACGCCCTTAAAAGAACAGAGAACCCTATTTTTCGAAAAACCTATTTTTAACCGACTTCCGAAAAAGAAGGAGGTTCTTAATTCGATTGTATTTTTATATGTATGTTACCTCGGAACGTTTGACTGGGTGAACCGATTTGATTTTTCTTTGAATCGAAAGCTGATACTTGTCATGTGGTCACATCTGACTAATTTTTGAGTCATTTTTGATAAAGCGTATTTACTTGAAAATTGTTTCGTGTAACTCTACATTGTATTATTTGTCGTTGTAACTGAAAACGGTTTTTTTTTTTCGTTTTGCGAACATACACAAATTATTAATGTTCGATAATTCGTTTAATATCTACATGGGTATATTAATATAATAAGGATAGGCATTATTAGTTGTTTCTGAGAATGTTCTAAGGATCTAAATTCTTGCATCCTTTTCTAAAGCAGTAGTCATAACTGGCTGATCTGCTCATTCGATATCTGGACGTGACAAATATTTGTCACGTCATGTTGTAACAGAGAATTCATATCCCGCTGGAGGGATATATATTATAAATGGATGGCAATAATGGAGATGCGGCGTGTTTCGGAGAAGATTTTATGTTTAGGTTTTATGATATGTTGGTAATTAATTAACGTGTAAAAAAATATGGATGGACAGAGGTCGCTAGCTATAATTCGTAATTCGAATTTCATCATACTGCTTTATTATAGATAAATGAGATACTGTTGGAAGTTTTTCTATATTCCATAATCCGTAATAGAAAATTAAATCAATATAATTTTGGAATACTTTTTCTCATCATCATTATCATCATTACAGCCTTTACAGTCCACTACTGGACATAGGCCTCCATAAGTTTACGCCAAAAATAACGTGAACTCATGTGTTTTGCCCATAGTCACCACGCTGGGCAGGCGGGTTGGTGACCGCGGGGCTGGCTTTGTCGCACCTAAGACGCTGCTGCCCGTCTTCGGCCTGTATATTTTAAAGCTAGCAGTTGGATGGTTATCCCGCCATCGGTCGGCTTTTCAAGTTCCAAGGAGGTAGCGGAACTATGTTATCCCTTAGTCGCCTCTTACGACACCCACGGGAAGAGAGGGAGTGTCTATATTTTTTAGTACCGTAGCCACACAGTACACTTTTTCTCACTTTACATTAAATAAAATAGGCTATTAAACATCACATTATCTAATTATTAGTTACAACTATATGATCAATTAATGGCATTAGGTATTAATACAACTTTTCATTATTTTCAGGGTGATCAGAGAGCAATACTGGGCATGTTCAAAATGGTCATTTGGCCAACGAGCGCTAGCCATCGCGGTGGGCATCCTGACCGGAACCGTGATCAGCCTGGTCGTGATCATCGTAATGAGCGGCAAGGATAGAGACATTCCTAAAATATTTCACTCGTGATTTACATCCTGGCTGAAAAGTTATGACAATTTGATTTGAAGTGTTTATTTGTAACATTTTCTGGAGATTGAAGTTACGATATAGAATTTTCAGCACTTCACGCCGTACATTCCAGTTTTCCGCAATCCTCATCCAAGCTTACAATACCATTTGGCTGAGTTTTTTATATGTCTTAGAAATAATATGCAGTACCTGTTTTATAATTTTATGTCTCGCGTTTGAGTTCATTTGGTTTTTATACGGGTGTATGTATGTTTTGTGATCGAAATTTCAAGATTTATTGTGTTTAGGTTAATATAAATAAAGGGATTGGTTTACCATTCCTAAACCAATCAGTGATTCAGATGTAATACATAGTATAATTATGAGAGTGCATCATTTTTACTAAAATTTCTGCGATTATTAATCTAGGAATCTGCTTGTCGTTTTTTGTAATTATTACTATGTGTAAAAATTATTTTTACATACATTTGACGTTATTTTAATATTTTTAATATTAAATTGTAATTTTAATGCAGAAATGATATCAAATTAGATAATAATGTTTATAATAGGTCTATACTAATTCTACTACAATTTCTAATGTATGAAATTGTAAGTAGAATAAAATAAGAGAAATTTACTGTTATTTGTATAATTTTATTTTATTTAATTTTTCAAATTAAGAAAATTAAATATTATCAAAGTTATTATCTGCATTTATTAATTTAGGTTAATAAAAAAAAATTGTTACAAATGTAAAGTGATAAAAGCACTAATTTTAAAAATACCGTTAAATTAAAGTGTTCTGGTATTATTAACAAATTACATTAAGGATTATTTTGAAATTTTTGAAACAAATTCTTTAAATTTTTTTACGGAAGTATCAAGTTACTCATTTCATGAAATTTTGTTTTTATATGTATATTAAACACCCCATCGAAAGCAAAACAATACATCTAAAGCAATAAAATTTTATTTAAAATTTCACTGACGTATTTTCGGTGACAAATATTAAAGTCCTCGCTTATCAAATTGTTGTATGATTGGTCTGTTTTTGTACTTTTGTATTAAGATAGTGCTGTCGCACGTCGATAAAACGATTTTATTGCAAATTAAAAATATTACGTCTAGTTTTAATTTGTATTAGTTGCATACGTAGTTTAAATTTCAATAATTACACTATACGACTTTAAAAATAAAAATCGTTTTAGGTCAAGTAAAAGTGTTGAAAAACATTATGTTTCAAACCATTTTGGCTGAGGTAGGTCACAGCAGGAAATGTCCTCCTCAAAATCTGGAGCCCTACTAGGAAGGTACCTCGACCTTACAGAAGATCACAGCTAAATAAATCTGCTTTCAAGCAGTGTTGTGTTCCTATAGTAAGGTGGACAGAGTTCCTGGGGAGGGTCGAGGTCAGCAACGCGCTTACGTTGTTTCTGGTGTTGCAGGCGTCTATAGGCTACGGTAATCGCTTACCATCACGTGAGCCGTACGTTTTTTCGCGGACCTAGTTGTATAAAATAATATTTTAAAATTAAATCTATAATATAAATTAGATATACTTAACTACTAAATACAGATCCTCAGCACTATATGAGAATTCAATTAAAATTAATAAAAAAAAGTGTAACTCAAGCCCACCTAAGTAGCTTTAGATAACTAAGTATCAGAAATCGCTAAAAACTTAACAATGTTTTTATAACCAACAAAAAAATTATTGATTGATAAATCTTAGATAAAGTCAATCTCATATATGCCATATTTTGGATACCTATTCAGTGACATATGGCTTGATAAAAAAATCGCTTATCAGTGTTAGATGATTCTACGAGTAGATGAAGATGGTTTGTTGGTCATATTATTATCAATAGTTACACATGAACGAAATCTTCATATGATTATTAGTAGAAAAAGTCTAGAAAATAGCACATTTATTCTAAAACCATATTTTTTAAAGTGAAAAGTGAAACTTCTTAAAATTTTACGGATGAAACGGCAACGTTTTTGTTGATGACGCGGGAACGGAACTCTAAAGCTTTAGATTTGTATAAATATAAACGAGACAAAAATTAGTTTTTGAAGTTTCACTTCTGACACGTCTACTTTGTACGCACGCACTTTTTTATTTCATTATCGCTATGAAAATTTTTACTATTTTGGCACTGATTTCCGCAATGTTGCGGACATAAATATCGAGAATCACACTTGACCATGACGTCTCAACATATCGACGCTTGAAAGGCAATAATTACTAAGCGACATGTTGGCAACTTTACACTAGAGCATTTCAAAGTTATTTTTTTCTGAAAAAAAATTCATCAAAAATCGCCTATGAGTCATTGTTACTCGATTCTAACGGATTTTAAATGCAATTTGAAAGCTTTGTGTGCTGATATTTAAGGATTATTAATTTTTCTCAATATTTTAAGAAATAGTGTCAATATCGCCCAAAAAGTCGCTTGGTAATTATTGCCTTTCAAGCGTCGATTTGAAATCTGAGAACGATAATCACGCAGTTTCATAAAACATTACAAATCGCGGAACGTGCCCGAAAAGTACGAGCGTTTCTTATGATTGTAACAATTCGAGGGTATGTTGAACCCTTGACTTAGCATGACAATGCGAGCCAAGTCGCAGTACATAGTATTAGTTTCATGTAAGATGATTTCTTGAGCGATTGTTGCGACGCAAAACATGAATAACAAGCATAAAGCGATTGTATTGCTCAAAAAATGGACGTTTTCAACAATCGTAAGGCTATCTAATCGCTGCAAGAAATCAATTTGACTATCTTACATTTACTGTTTATATTTCATATTACTTAACGTGAACGTACCTTTAAGTTTTCATTATCAAAAATGCTATAGCATTATATATATTATGTGAATAAATTGTATATAGGAATAAATAAAAACGGTTAAAAAACCAATTTACATACGATGGAGAGTACCTAGATAAGGGAATGTATATATTTATTCAAAACTAGCGACTCGCCCCGGATTCGCACGGTTGCAAAAACTATCAGTGTTCCTCTTCTATATTATGCATGTATTATGCATATGAACTTCCTCTAAAATCACTCTATTATCTTAAAAAAACCGCATTAAAATCTGTTTCGTAGTTTTAAGGATCTAAGCATACAGATAGCGGGAAGCGACTTTGTTTCATACTATGTAATAATGTAACAAATATATATATATATATATATATATAAACATATTCTTGTAAGGTGATAACTCATAGTCTGTCAATAAATACTAGAAACTACCATTTATATGAAACTTATCTTTAAAAGGTGACAACATTGGCAAAATAAGAAAATATTATTATCTATAAATAAATTTATTCAAATTATATTTCAAACTTTTATTTCTATAAACATATTCAAACCTATTTATTGATGTTGATGTTTAATATGTTTTAGGCGACGAGTTCAAGCAGTGGATACAAAATTGACTGATTCTATTGCGGTCGTTGATTCGCTCCCCGCACATGACAAAATTTTGTACGTCACACAGATGTTTTTCTTGTTGGTTTGGGCGTTTGTGCGTTTTGTGTGTGTTTCCGAAAGCTACCACTCGCGATTTTGACAAACCAGTATACAGACCACCCGATGGTAAGCGGTTACCGTGGCCAATGGACACCTGCAACACCAGAAGCGTCGAAAGCGCGTTGCCGACCCAACTCCCGATCCCTCTAGAATATTTTGCCAACTTACTCACTACAGGAACACAACTGCTTGAGTGAGATTTTATTTGGCAATGATCTTTGTAAGGTTAAGGTACTTCCCAAAACAACAATAACAATCATTCATCATTACAGTACTGTGTGGCTACGGTACTAAAGAATATAGCCACCTCCTCTCTTCCCGTGGGTGTTGTACTAAGAGATAACACAGTTCCGCTACCACCTTAGAGCTTGAAAAGCCGACCGGTTGCGGGATAGCCATCCAACTGCTAGCTTTGAAATACACAGGCCGAAGACGGGTCTTCGGTGCGACAAAGCCATTCCTGCGGTCACCAACCCGCCTGCCCAGCGTGGTGACTATGGGCAAAATACATGAGTTCACGTTATTTTTAGCGTAAACTTGTGGAGGCCTATGTCCAGCAGTGGACTGTATAGGCTGTAATTTAATTCATCCATCCACAAAAACTTTCACATTTATAATACAAGTAGGACGTATAAATATTGATAAATTATAGTGAATTCTCTTTATCTCCTTATCTTATCATCTGGTATATATATTCGCGTCATATTAATAACAAGCTTGTCACTGATATCATTAAGCCGTGTTTGTTTGTTTTGTTGCAGTGAATCTAGTTTTATGTATTAGATGTTTTTATTATTTTTTATGTTTGGTATACACTGACTTCTGTTTTTATTCTTCGATGAAGCGTTAGCCCAAAGGTCACACAGCTGGATTGGAGCGTGATTGCGGCTGTTGCGCTGGTCGCAGAATTGGGCCCCGTATACGGCATACATTTGTATCAGCCATACAGGTGTTTGCCGTGATCTGGTTCGCTTGTGTACTGTGTCCGGCACAGGGATAAATTCTAGTGGAATTCGTTGAGTATGAGATGTTAGTTTATCATTTATTTGCTTAAGATAAGTTGCTTAATTGTGTTTTAGGACACATCCTTGAATACTCATAAATATTTTAAAATAAATTTATGTATAGAATAAAACTCCTGACCCAGTCTCAGAAAGTGGGTCGAGTACAACAGTCTTCAATAGAGAAGATGGCTGGCCATTACCTGCTTGGGATCCCATTATTAAAATAATTAAATTAAAAACCAAGCATAATATGCCACGGATTAAAGACTCAGCACATTCTGCGTAGACAGGACTAATTAAAATATTGATATAACATAGTTTCGAATAACTTTGTAACGTTAGGACGTCTGACACTTCAGTTCTCCAGTAACCATGGTTGCGTAATGTATCCGAAATGTCGGACATTTAAAAAACTTAATAAGCCGCGATGAAACCCGAAAAAAATAGTTTCATTATAATATAGAGTCTTATTATTTTAACTATTTATAATTTGATTAATTTAAATATTTTCAAATATCATGGCTGTTCTTTGAGTAGTCCAATTCATGTCGGAGCTGCACACACTTATTTCCCTACAAGTCATTGTATGGCTTATAAGCTGCTTAGTTTTTTCATTAGACTTAACGAAAACTAAAATGTCTAATTATAATGTATAAATGTACCGCTCTGATAAATTTGTCCCATCCATCAGCTTATCGCTATGATAGTGCGACCTTCGCTTGACGAGATAGGGATTGGGAAAAATTTTCTATCTATTTACCCCTTTTGACACATTTTTAACTAGCATATAATATAAGCCGGTTCAAACTAAGACTACAATTACGCATAAAGCCAGTAACATCCCAGCTTTTTTTTTAACGGATTTCAAAAAAAGGGGGAATTTACTCAATTCGACCGTATGTATATGTATATATGTCCGGGGATAACTCCGTCCTTTATGAACCGCTTTTGATAATTCTTTTTTTGTTGGAAAGGAAATATCCCTTGTTTGGTACTTACCATGATAAGGAAACCAGGATCTGATGATGGGATCCCAGAGAATTCGAGAGAAACTCTCGAAAATCCGCAAAACTTTTTACTAGGTGTACTGATTTTAATGATTTTTAATTTAATCGAAAACCGATGTTTATCATGTGGTCACATTTAAATTTCATCGAGATCTGATTACAACTTTTGGAGTAATCTTTGATAATGCGTATTTACTTGACTATTTTTTCGTCTACCTACGTTGTATTACTTGTCGATATAATTGAACTCGGTTTTTCTTCATTTGCCAGCAAACACAATTATTATGTATCGATTTCAATGATTTTCGTTTTAATCGAAAGATGGTACGTGTCATGTAGTCCCATTTAAATTTAATTGTTACATGTAATAATGTGTATTTGCTTGACTATTTTATCGTCGACCTATGTATGTTCCGATTTTGATGATTCTTATTTTAATCGAAAGCTGATGCTTGTCTTGTAGTCTCATTTAAATTTGATTGATATTTGATGACTGCTTTTTGAATAAGTTTTGATAACGCGGATTTACTTGAGTATTTTGGGTTTACTTACGTTGTATTACTTGTCGATGTACTAGAAGTCGGTTTTTTTTTCGTTTGCGAGCAAACACATTTATTAATTAAACCGATTACTTGTTTTCCATATTTCGAATATTCTAATACTGATGATAAACTTTATTCTGTTAGAGTGGTGATGAATTCAATTTGTTAACTAACTCATTTTGTTAACTACCCGACTAGAAAAAAGGTCAGGCTCAACCAGATCATGTATCTGAACCGGATCAGGATACAATGAGGCATGCCGGATCCGGCAAGCTTTATTAGGACCAGGTCCGGTCCAGACAAGGATAGCCTGATGTAAAATATTATCAAGTATGGTAAGGCATACTGGATCAGGACCTGGTCCGGTCCAGATCAGGATAGCCTGATGTAAAATATAATCAAGCATGGTAAGGCATACTGGGTCAGGACCCGGTCCGGTCCAGATCAGGATAGCCTGATGTAAAATATAATCAAGTATGGTAAGGCATACTGGATCAGGACCCGGTCCGGTCCAGATCAGGATAGCCTGAAAGAAATTACGCGAACTGAGCCTGAATCGCGCTATTAATGTTTTTAAGCGCACTTAGTATATATACAGTTATCAGAACAGTCTAACAGAGAGTCCGTTTCTACACAGTGGAGCAGTCGTAAGTAATACTAGTAGTTAATTATTAGAAGTTAATAAATAAAATTTACATAATAATAATTAATTAATTAATTAATAACATACAAATAAATGAAAATAACTAATACTTAAAAACATAAATAAATAATACATTGAAAAAAATAAACGGAAATAAATATCATAATAATTATGTTAAGTAACATTTATAATATCAATTCGCTTTTTTTTTTGTTAAACAATTTTTTCAACAGTTTACATTCGTGTTTTTTAAAAGGACCGGACTGAACCGGCTGATCAGGGTGAGATGAGATTTCCTGATCTGGACCCGATCAGGAAATCTCATCTCATCCTGATCAGGTCCAGATCAATCATCTGCGTTACATGCCTTATCTAGTCCTGATCAGGCATGCCTGGTCCGGTCCTTCTAAGGAAGACGAAAAAATTTCTACTCGGGTACCTACATGTTCACACAATTCAAATAGACTTTAGTTATTTATTTTCTCGATTGCTTTTAATTGAAACTTCATCTCAAGACACTATTAATCTTAATAATGCTGATTGTTACACTATTACTTTGATAAGGAATGTAGAGATAGCTTAGAAGTTAAGCGCTTGATAGTAAATACAAATCGTCGACGTTATTTATAAGTCACGTGTCTATTAAAACGCCATATATGCCAACCCGCATTGGTGCTCCAATGTTGCGTGGAATAAGCTCTGGTCCTTCTCTTACATGGGAAAAGAGGCCTATTTACCTAGCAGTGGGATATTACAGGTTGAAGCGTAATTCGAACATCGAGTAAATGATAGGTTATTTTTTTTTTAAATAGGAATTTTAGTGTTTTGTGGTAGTGCACAGCGGGAAATTTCCTGCTCAAAATATGGCAGTCCGACTGGAGTAGTAACTCGACCTTACGGAATATCACAGCTAAATAATACTGTTTCAAACAGTGTTGTGTTCCTGTTGATGAGTATGATGACTAGAGCTCTTTGGGGGTATTGAGGATAGGATTGGCAATGTGCTAGCAACGCTTCTGGTGCTGCAGACGTCTATACGCTACGGTAATCGCTTACCGTCAGGTGAACCGTATGCTTGTTTGCCGACCAAGTTATTTAAAAAAGAAAAAGTTCCTTTTCAGTAGTCTAATGTTCCTTTAACTCCTGCCTCTAATGTTGCAGTAACCGGGCGGGAGTAACCACTTACTATTACTATTGGTGGCTGGTTTTTTACCCCCATTTATAAACAAAATCCTACAAAGGCAAGACTGATTAAAACATCTTAAGATTCAATTTCTAGGACACTTATCATACAGTCACAGGCCCAACGAAATGTTTACTAGCTTCATCCTAACTCATAACTATTCAATCTTTCATACGTTATATTTAATTTTTCTATAAATGTACTAGCTGACCCAGCAAACTTTGTTTTGTCATATATACTATAAGCCCCCGTAATCCCCTCTTGTAACTTTGGGGTATGAAAAATAGATGTTGGCCGATTCTCAGACCTTAACGATAGGATATTCGGAGGAGTTTGGCCACAAACACCGCGACACGATAATTTTATATAAATGTATAGAAGTCTTAAGTTCAATTTTCTTTACCGTGTGTTGTAACATCTGGTACATCTAAAGTGCAATATTTTATGCGGTGTCCGTATGCATAATTATGTCAAGGTAACATACAGAGTGACCTTTAAACGTTTTAAGTTATTAATCAGCCATTATGTATCCTTTATCATTTTTGGTGTATGTATCAAACTGAATCCTCGTGGGTCTCCCCACCGTTGCCATTGATAAGTGCCAATATACTGTGGAAATGGATTAAGCTCCGATCTTTTCCTACATGGAGAACGAAGTCGGACAGGATACAGGATATAGAATATACATGATGAATCAATTAATCTAACAAATACTTTAACTGGAGCACTTAATTGGATATGTTATAACGCTCTTATTAACTTAAATCACATTGTATCTACTACATACATTCTTAAGCAATAATATAGAAAAAATACAATGTCTTTACACTTTTTATTTACCAAACATAAGTTATATATGTCTGTATGATTCAAAATAATTTGTAATATTTTTTTTGAAGTTATACCTGTTTTGGCGCGTTAGGGAGTAATGATGAGTGTAAGTTTTTTCGATGCGCGCGCTCACCGTCAAATTATAAATTCTTACGTGCGTACAGTACACACACACTTTTTTATTTCTTATACAAGTAAAATGCTAACGTTAATTGAAGTTATATCTATATGCAATGAGAAACAAATCGATACGTAAAGTCGTCCTTATCTGAAATAAGCCTTAAAGAATATTAGTCTACTGTTAGCTGGTTCTGGTGGTGGTTAATTCTAACTTCAACCTCATTTATCGCAAAGGGCAAAAAAAGGTTGTATAAAAAAATACAGATAAAAAGATATAAAAGTTTAAAAATGTTGCTATCAAGCGAGCCACCTATCTGAAGAGGCTAGCAATGCTTCATAGGGCGCCCCGCGGCTCGCTGACCACCGTAACGTAATAGCGATGTGTATCGCTCACGGAACAGGTAACTGAGAAAATGGCACCACTTTTGTTATATTACTACTTTTTTTACGCTTATTAAAGAATTGAATCACTTTTAGGTTCTCGTCGTAAAATATCAAATACCGTGTATGCAAACTTTTTATTGCCATTTTTTTTTTTCGATATATATCGATTTTTTTTAACCTTAACCAATTTGGTGAAACAATTTGGAAGCCCACGTACATTTCGGTTCATTTTTTTTTAATTTAAATAAATTAAGTGTACAAAAATGAATGAACCACGATGGTATTTTAATTACGTTATTAGTTGTACAGCATATGAGTAACGGTGATATTGAACACCTGCTATGCCGCCATTGATCGCCGTCGTTTTTATCTTTGTAAGCAATGGTTATCGCGAAAATGACGACTATCTTTTTTGCTCAATATTATATTATTATATTATAATATATGTAATATATCGTATATTTGTCGATATAAAAAAACAAAAAAAACAAAGAAAAATTTGAAGTTAATTCCTATTTTGAATTTTGCAACCAAAGAAAAGTTAAATGTAATTTAACGTTAAAAAGTTTTAAAATATACATATACATTAGCTTGATATAAATATATAGATATGTAAAAAATATAAATGATTAAACTTTTGATCTAAGTGAACATACAGAAACAATGTAAAATAATAGTTGGATTAAAAAAATATATAATAAAGTTCGATTACTTCTCAATACAATTCGAATTACCATTCACAAAAAACAAACTCAACAAAAATAGTAGAAAGCTAAGTAAAGCAAAGTTGGCTTTGTTAAATACTACTATAAATAAAATAATGTCCTTAAAAAAAGCCGAATAAAACTCGGTACTTTTTTGAAATTTAAAGTCATATTAGAGACAAAATATGCACCAGTTTGACCATAAAATGATCAGGACAAACACAAGACAGCCAATTTTGTGATCCCCACTGTAACTTTCAATCAATGGTGATTCCAAGAAAAACGGTTGAGTAACAAGTTAAGTATCACCAGTAAATAATACAATCTCATGCTTCTTATCTACAAAGAATAAAATATTATCAAAACCACCCGACATTTACTATCTATATCATAATATTTACCACAATAATTTGCCTTCAATATCAAGCGCCATGAAAAAAGACATGAGTACTCTTCAAAAAGTAATTTGTACCTTTTATGTAACTACTTCGCACATAACGCTTATAATTATAACGTCATATGTTACATGATATGAACTGAATTATCCTGTAACGTCTAATGGCTGGATAGTGGCCTTTTTTGTGCTTTCCGTGCAACAGTGAGAACCGTACACTGACCAGAAAAAAAATATTTGTACAAATACAAATCTTTGCTCGAGCAAAAATGTGATCTTCAACCTAGCATCTATGAAATGTTGAAAAATTATATCTATGAAAATTAAACTATAATTTGACATTGAATGGTCATAGCTTTACTGGTTATTATCAGCAAAATCTATATTTTAAAACAGTGGTAACTGCACAATAGCAAAATGCTTAACTACATCATAAGACCGTGACCGTCCAAAAGTAAGCAAATTAATGCTTGTGTTATAGGTAACAGCTGAATGGTATAGCTACATTTTTTTCGATGAACATAGTTATAAATAATACATATATAAATATATAAATAAATATTTATATTACGCCCAGACTCGGGATGGGAATCGAACCCACAACCCTCGGAGCAGAAAGCAGGGTCACTGTTAAGAATTCAACGGAACCTTCCCCCACCGCGCCGGCGACTGCGGGTAGCTTGGGAAATTAGAATCGTCAAGTCAGACGCATTCACATTATTACCGACAATAAGTTAGTCTTTATAATCATATATTCAATCATTGGTAAAAGTTTGTATATTCGTTATCTAAAATTAATTAAAGTTAATTTAAGAAGAAATGCTACATTATTATTGAAGTCAACCTCCCAAACATAAAGTTGGCCTTACGAAGCCGAATATCACGCCACGCCTAAGGATTTGGGACTAACCAGGATCTTCTGCTGCATTAATCATTACGAAGAGGATCTCTTTATGGATGCCCAGAATCGGTGACGTGACAGAATGAACCAGTGACTACAAAGATAATAAGCAATTATACCAAGATTGATAAGCAAGCGGTCTGAGTGAGTCCGATCCATTTTCTTTGCCCTTCATTATAGCTTTGTCCCTAAACCGTAACCCCTCCCAATCATTTTCTTTCAATATTGTATTATTAAAAGTATATTATTAAAAATAACTCGTGCATCTAATCGTAACGTAAGCGGCCGGGCGCTGCATAGAACAATAGACAGTGAATATTCTTTGTTTGTTCACCGTTGTAGGTATTTACAAGTTTCTTTTATACAATTCCTAATTAATTATTTTAGTGCTCGGATGTAATTTATGTTAATGGGCTTATTAATTCGATTGGATTTAGAATAAGTAAAAGATTAAATAAGTTAAATTAATATTCAAGAATTCTATTCACTCATTTGATTGAC
The DNA here is from genome assembly GCF_905220565.1 of Melitaea cinxia. Lineage (NCBI taxonomy): Eukaryota > Metazoa > Arthropoda > Insecta > Lepidoptera > Nymphalidae > Melitaea > Melitaea cinxia. Next base: position 1,249,034 of record NC_059396.1, on the reverse strand, counting down.
TTTTGTATCATTTAATGTTTATATAATTAGCGTAATAAATAATTATAAATTTAATGTTTCTAAAATTTAATATTTAGTATTTAATATTTAATATTCTATAAATTTAATATAAATTTTAAAATTTTATTAATTTTTTCTTTCGTAATTTGCGTAAATAAATTTTTTTAATTCTTTGGTTTATCTCATTCGACTGGTGCGAATCAGATGGAACAAAGATTAATTAATTATTAATCAATTCTATTCAATTGAATCAACGTAATTTGTTGTAGGTACATTGATTTATAAAAAGGTTTTTTTTATAAATCAATGTGTAGGTAGTAATAAATTAATTGGATAAAATATAAAACTAATAGTATAGTAATATTTTCGTTGCTTATTGTAATTTATTGAATCATTCTGTATATTTCCATTAAATTTCAATCACTACATTTACTTGCTATTGAAACGATAGTTTAAGTAAATACTTATATTTGTTGTTTTGTGAATAATTATTGATTTATTTAATATAATAATAATTTATTGAATTTTGAATTTAACGAATAATTTATTGAATTTTGATTGTATATTTTACGATGGGTACTATGAACGAGTTAGTAAAGAAACGAGGAACTTATAAGGGTCGTTTAACGAAATTTCTCACGTACATTGATACATATAAAGATGTTGTATGTTGCAGTCAAGTGGAGATTTTGGAATTAAAGTTGCGAATGGCTAACATTGAAGCGATGTTTGCGGATTTCCAGGAAACACAAACGAGCATCGAGTGTCTGGCTGTCTCGGAGGAGGAAGTTCAGACACATGCGGTACAAAGGTCAGATTTTGAATCTCAATATTATTCCGCGATGGCTAGGGCCCAACAGTTATGTGGTAAACATAAACATACACATAGACGTCATCGTAAATATACCCATAGTAGTTCTGAGACTTGCTTTTCCTCAGCCAGCGATAACGAGGATGGTGAAACGGTGAAGCAGATAAAGAAGGGCATTGCAAATGTTAAACTACCCACCATCCAAATTCCTAAATACAGTGGCGAATTTGAAACCTGGCTTGAGTTCCGTGACGTTTACACATCTCTCATCCATTCGAATACAGCAATTAGTGACATACAAAAATTCCATTATTTACGGGCTTCCCTGGAAGGCAGCGCTGCTCAGGTCATTCGCGCGTTGGAATTTTCTGCGTCCAACTATACTTTAGCGTGGAAGTCTTTATGCGATCGGTTTGATAATACTAGGCTGTTAGTGCAAAATCACGTTAAGGCTATTTTTGATGAAGAGGTGATAAAAAAAGAATCTGCTTCATCCATACGTAGGGTTTTAGATGCATGTAATAAGAACCTACGAGCATTAGAAATTTTAGGGGAACCCGTAACCAGTTGGGACACATTAATTATATACATCATGGCAACAAAATTAGATGCGCGTACGCTTCGTGAATGGGAGGAGCACAAAGTTACACACATAAAACTAACATTAGAAATATTCACAAATTTCCTTAAAAATAGGGCAGATGTATTGGAAACCATCGAATTAAGTAACAACACAAGCAACAACAGACACGAGTCGTTATCGAAGGGTACAAGTAGGCATGTTCGAGGCTTAGCTACAGTGGTGCAACCTGGTTATAAAAAACACAAATGTCATCTTTGTAAATCGGAGCACCCCTTATATTTATGTAATGAATTCGCGCAAATGAGTATTACTGGTAGGGAACAGTTTGTTAGGCGAATGAAATTGTGCAGTAATTGTTTAAGAGCAGGGCATAACTTGCGTGTGTGTAGGTTAGGTCCTTGTCGGAAGTGCGGCAGCATGCATAACACTTTGCTACATAGGGACGATGGCCTAAATAATGCAGCACATGACACGACAGCTCCAAGAACATCAGCGCTGCTGGCACCTACATCAGCGGCGCAGCCAACCCAGCCGGTGCTGAAGTCAACTGATGATGTTGTCAAGAACATGTCAGCAATCAACAAGCAGTCCGGCCGGGTTCTTCTTGCCACGGCATTAATTAATATTTTTGACATCCATGGTAGACCTCATGAAGTCCGAGCCATTCTCGATTCCGGGAGTCAGGCATCTTTCATGACGGAGTCACTCCTTAAAACATTAGGCCTGAACCATAAGGATACCATGTCCACTGTAGCTGGCATCAACGACCTGGTCTCGGTAGTCAACAAACGATGCGATGCAATAATACAGTCCAGAGTAAACTCGTTTAAAACTAACATCACATTCCTGGTATTGCCAAACATAACTTCAACTAAAAATGAAGTCTTTAATGTAGGCACATTAAACATTCCTTCGGGTATTCAACTCGCAGACCCAGAATACTTTAGTCCGTCAAGCTACGATATATTGCTCGGCGCAGACATATTCTGGGACTTGCTATGCGCAAACAAAATAAGCTTAGGCAAAAACTGTCCGGTGTTGCAAGAGACGAAGTTCGGGTACATTATTTCCGGACCCACTGGACAACAAACGTCAAATAAGATTTCATGCAACTTTAGCAAGTTTGATGAAATCCAAGATCAGTTGGCCAAGTTCTGGACAATCGAAGAAGTTCCTTCCACTAAAAAATCGATATATACCGATGAAGAAGAATTATGCGAAGCACACTTCGTACAAAACATGTCACGTAATGAAGACGGTAGATTTTCAGTAGGTATTCCTCTAAAAGGAAATGAATCTGAACTTGGCCAATCATTTGAACGCGCTAAGGCGTGCTTCCTAGCACTAGAGCGTCGACTCGCAAAGCAGCCCGTATTGAGGGCCATGTACGTCGATTTTATGAAGGAGTATTTATCGTTAGGTCACATGGCTTTAAGTGACATCGATGCTCCTCACGAAAATTCATACTTCATGCCACATCACGGCGTCCTGCGTGATGAAAGCACCACGACAAAATTGCGAGTCGTCTTTAACGCCAGTGCTCCTACAAATTCCGGCCTATCCTTAAACGATCTTCAGATGGTAGGGCCGACGATACAAAGCGACCTGTTTTCTATTCTCCTTAGATTTCGACAACATCGTTATGTAATGGCAGGTGACATCGAAAAGATGTACAGACAGGTGCTCGTGAACGAAAATCAACGTCACCTACAACAAATAATTTGGCGCGACGACCCCTCTCAACCCCTTCAGACATATACGCTCAACACGGTGACGTATGGCACAGCCTCGGCTCCGTTCCTGTCAGTTCGTTGCCTTAAGCAAATAGCGGACGAATGTGACAATGAACTGGTGCGCAAGGTCATTAGTGAAGACTTTTATGTTGACGATTTGCTGACGGGGCATGAAACAGCTGAAGGTCTCATGGAGGTTCGTGCTCTGATTTCACAGGAACTATCGTCGGGATGCTTCAATTTAAGGAAATTCCGATCAAATCTTCCTGTTTGCAGCGATGGGTCAGATCCAAACAGAGATTCACCCGTCGTTGATTTGAGTGAGCACCAGCAATCCAAGACTCTAGGCCTAAAGTGGGCACCGTCAGACGACGTATTTCAGTTCGACATTAAAACTGAAACCGTCCCCAATACTACGAAAAGAGTGATTTTATCCACAATTTCTCAAATATTCGACCCACTCGGGTTGCTAAGTATTTTCATTATCGCCGGTAAAATCATTTTGCAAAAACTTTGGCTGCACAAGCTAGATTGGGATAGTCCGCTACCGTCAGATATTGTCAAATCATGGCTCAAATTTGTAACCGACCTAAAACAATTAGACAATCTCAACATTCCTCGGCATGTTGTATGCCAGAGTCCAGTCAACATTCAATTTCATGCATTCTGTGATTCGTCTAAAGATGCTTATGGCGCTTGTGTTTACGTCAGATCCGTAGATTTTAATGGAACTACACAAGTTCGTCTCCTGTGCTCAAAAACACGCGTAGCACCCATTAAGACGGTGACGATACCTCGTCTTGAACTCTGCGGAGCTTTGGTAGCTGCCAAGCTGCTAGAAAAGGTTTTAAAAACCACTCGATTACATATAGATAGTTGCTTTCTTTGGACGGACTCATCCGTGGTATTAGGCTGGCTTAAAACACCACCCAATAAGTTAAAGCCATTCGTTAAGAATAGGGTAGCGGACATCCAAGAAATCACAAAATCATATCTCTGGCGACACGTGCCTACGTCTAGCAATCCCGCCGATTTATTAAGTAGAGGCATTGGTGTCCTTCAATCGGACAAGGTGGATCTTTGGTTCAATGGACCAAAATTCCTATTAGATCCAGAAGAATCGTGGCCTGATAGATCATTTGATCAAAGTTCCACAGAACTGCCAGAGGTGAGGTCCAATGTAGCCTTAACTGCTAATGAACCAAGAGAACTATTCCCATTTTCTCGATTCTCAAGTCTCACCAAACTCAAAAATACAATGGCTTATGTTTTACGCTTTGTAACTGTTTGTCGAAGTAAGAATAAAACCCAGAGTCCACTTTCGTCGTCAGAACAGCAATCAGCGCTTAACACACTTGTTAAACTGTCAAAGAGGGAATCGTTTGATGAGTATGAATATTTAATACAAGGTAAATCATTACCACCAAAACACAAGATGCTTTCTTTAAGTCCGTTTGTGGATGAAAAGGGTCTCATTAGAGTAGGGGGTCGAATCAAAAATGGTAATTTTACATTCGATAAAAAGCATCCACTCATGCTAACGTCGAAACACATTTTAACCAAACTAATATTTCAGTATGAACATTTACGTTTAATGCATGCAGGGCCTCAACTTTTGCTTGCTTCAATTCGAGAAGAGTTTTGGCCCATCGGGGGTCGCAATCTGGCCCGATTCACGGTACATAAATGTTTACGTTGCTTCCGTCTAAATGCACAAATAGCCCGTCCAATAATGGGCAATTTACCTGAGCAGCGCCTCCAGCCTGGCTACCCGTTTTATACTACAGGAATGGACTATGCGGGTCCCCTAATAGCACTTAATAAAAGAGGTCGCGGTAGCAAGACCGAAAAAGTGTACATTGCCATATTTATCTGCTTCGCCACCAAATGCGTTCATCTCGAACTCGTTAGCTCCTTAAGTACAGACTCTTTCTTAGCCACGCTAAATCGCTTCATTGGTAGGCGCTCGAGACCAGCTACCATATTTTCTGATAATGGAACTCAATTCGTCGGTGCCCGAAATGAACTTTATAAGTTCCTCAACCAAAACGCAAGTTCTATTGTACGTGAAATGTCAAATGAGAGAATAGACTTTAAATTCATACCAGCATACGCTGCTCATATGGCTGGTTTTTGGGAAGCAAACATTAAATGTTTAAAATCACATTTGCATCGTGTGTTAGGGAACGCTCATTTAGTTTTTGAGGACCTTTACACTGTCCTAGTCCAAATTGAGGCGATACTCAATTCACGTCCCCTGACACCGCTGTCGACTGACCCAACTGACTTGACGCCATTGACTCCAGGGCACTTCTTGGTAGGACGACCGATGACCGCTTTGCCTACACCTGCGCTTGTAAATGTCAACACAAATAGGCTGACGCAATATGAAAGACTCGAGCAGCTACGTCAACACTTCTGGGCCAGGTGGCACAAAGAATACATTGCTGAACTTCAGCAACGCACTAAATGGCGCACCTCTAAGGGACAGCAATTACAAAAGGGAGCTTTAGTCCTGATTAAAGAAGAAGGTCTTCCGCCTATGAAGTGGCGTTTGGGACGCATTGTTGAGGTGTATCCTGGAACTGATGGGTGCGTCAGGGTCGCAGACGTTAAAACCGCACGCGGGGTGATTCGCAGAGGCTTTAACCGTATCTGCCCGTTACCAGTCAACGACGAAGGGTTGAAAGACAAGCCTTTCAACGCCGGGGGGCATGTTAAGAATTCAACGGAACCTTCCCCCACCGCGCCGGCGACTGCGGGTAGCTTGGGAAATTAGAATCGTCAAGTCAGACGCATTCACATTATTACCGACAATAAGTTAGTCTTTATAATCATATATTCAATCATTGGTAAAAGTTTGTATATTCGTTATCTAAAATTAATTAAAGTTAATTTAAGAAGAAATGCTACATTATTATTGAAGTCAACCTCCCAAACAGTCACTACAAACTGCGCCATCGGGCTACTCAAATGTCTTAAAACTACATTATTCATTATAAGTGGGGGGGATTGGGGATTGGGTCGGCAACGCGCTTTCGATGCTTCTGGTATTGTAGGTGTCTATAAGCTACGGTAATCTCTTACCATCAGGTGAGCCGTACGCTTGTTTGCCGAACTAGTGATATAAAAAAGTATTATTTTATTTGCAATTAACGATAATTCTTATCCTACTATCGTAATTAGAAATGAATAAAAAGATAACAAGTTACAAAATATTTCGCTGTAGATAAAGATTACATGAATTTTATTTATCTATAGAAGACTGACAGGGAAAGTACTTTGATCTTAAAGAAAATTACAAAACTCAGATCAGAGATAATAATGTACGTCTCAAAAGTGTTGTGTTTCTGTGGCAAGGTAGCCAAAGTCCCATGTTGAGTGAGGGCTAGCTCGGCAACGCGTTTGAGATGATGTCTTATTTTTTTTATACCACTAACAACTGACTAACAAGCGTAACGTCAGCCTGATACTCACCGTACCGTTGGGCATAGTTCGTACCTTTACCGTAGTTCATGGACGCCTGCAACATCAGATGCCTCACAACCGCGTTGTCAACTCTTCCCATACTCCTGTCATTGCGAGTGTTTATGGCTACGGTAATCAGTTACAATCAAATTTTCCGTACACCAGTTTTTCAAGCTAATGGTATGTATGTAATATACTAGCTGTGCCCGCGACTTTGTTCGCGTGGAATTTAATAAGAAGTTTTTGTTCATTTCGCAGTAAATAAATAAATTTCTAAAATAAAAGTAGCCTAAGTTACTCCTTACTACATCAGCTATCTGTCAGTGAAAGTCCCGTCAAAATCGGTCCAGCCGTTTCAGAGATTAGCTGGAACAAACAGACAGACAGACAGGCAAAAATTGTAAAAAAAATTATTTTGGTATATGTACCGTGTATACATCCATATCCATACGTACTGTGTGGCTACGGTACTAAAGAATTTAGCCACCCCCTCTCTTCCCGTGGGTGTCGTAAGAGGCGACTAAGGGATAACACAGTTCCACTACCACATTGGAACTTAAAAAGCCGACAGGTGGCGGGATAACCATCCAACTGCTAGCTTTGAAATACACAGGCCGAAGACGGGCAGCAGCGTCTTCGGTGCGACAAAGCCAGCACTGCGGTCACCAACCCGCCTGCCCAGCGTGGTGACTATGGGCAAAACACATGAGTTCACGCTATTTTTGGCGTAAACTTATGGAGGCCTATGTCCAGCAGTGGACTGTGATAGGCTGTAATGATAATGATGATGATACATCCATATGCATTTAGTAAAAAGCGGTTATTTTAATATTACAAACACACACTTCAATTTTATTTATTTGTATAGATTAAATTTGCAACTGAATCGCCATAAAGTTGTACGTGGTTTTTATTTATTATTTACATTTAAATTTGAAAAGGATTTAAATCAGCTTACTAAGATTATAAATTAATATGGTATTGATATCTTTTACAAAGTGTTATGTTGTTAGCTTCACTCCTCCTTATCTTATCGCTATCAAGCAAAACAGGTTGAATGTGCGAAATTGGATCGTATATTATCTTAAACGATATTGCTAAATTCGCGTCACTAAAATAAATTTTTGAAAAATATACTTTTGATTGTATTCTGATAATTTGATTGATTGATTCAATGACAGTCTGTATATTTATTAATCTATACTAATATTATAAAGCTGAAGTGTTTCTTTGTTTGTTTGAACGCGCTAAACTCAGCAACTACTGGTCCGATTTGGAAAATTTCTTTCAGTGTTAGATAGCCCATTTATCGAGGAAGGCTATAGGCTATATATCATCACGCTGAGACCATTAGAGGCGGAGCACCAATGAAGAATGATTCAAAATCGGTTTTTTTCCTTTTGAGAACATGCGCTGCGTATACTACGTGAACTGTTAAACTTTCGCAAAAATCATGTATTACAGAATTGTTCCCCTTTAAAAGTTCCAAGCTAGTAAAGAATAAAAACAAAGATATATAGATAACAAAGAATAAAAGTAATAACGATTTTTTGTTGTATTTCTAACCATTATATTATAGTATATTCTGAGTTATTAGTTATATTTTATTTATAATAACAGTATGACAGGATTTTTCTACTTATATTGGAACTGTATTAGGTATTTCATATGTGTTACCTAATTGTTTAACCTGTTACGTTAATAAGAATTTTAAATAATGAAATAGAAAGTAAAACAATTTCACTATGGATAAAATAATAGATAAAATCAAAGACAAATTATCATTATTATTAAATATATATCAAAAACAAGTGCTAATTTATAAATTTTCGTCGCAATATCTTTAGATTTAAATATTTCCAAAAAACATTTTACCATTTCCATCAACCGCTCGCTCCGAGGCGCTGACTATTATCCGATACGCGCCCATTTGCCCCCATTGTCCGTCCGACAACCTGCGCTATTGTTCGGAGCGCGGGGATTCACTTATCTTTATAAAAATACCAATTTCATACAGATTTTACTCTTATTATGAAGGAGAAAAATGCGTGGGCGCCGAACAGAATAGCTTCGACATAATTGAATGAGTTATGAAAGATAACGCGCGCTTGAATTAAGTCTCTACTTTATATAGTTAACAACACATTTTAACTTAAAGATTTATATTTTGATAAAATTTTGAGATAATTGTGATTAAGTTAGCAAATTAGGTAATTATACAAATTCGTTTCAATTTAAGTACATTCGTAGTAGAGTGCCTAGTGAAATATTTTAAATATAAGTCCTTTTTTTTAAATTTCCATAAAACAATAACCTTTTTTTCTACTGTGCTTAAGTAATAATAATAATAATATATTTTTTTACTGTACACCAAAATATAAACTAAAAAAAGATGTACAAAGCCGATCTCATCGCTGAAAAGCGATTCCTTCCAGATAACCTTTGGGGACAGGATACGATATATTAGTGGCGGATAGGAAGTGTACAATATTCTAAAGGATTAATAAAAATAGTGTTCATCTTATTTAATAAACTGAAAAAATATAGCCTACAGCGTTCTTCGGGAAATGTACCATCCAACACAAAAACATTTTTTCAATTCGAAACAGTAATTTCTGAAATTAGCGTGTTAAAACGAACAAATCAACAAAAAATTTCAGTTTTATTATATTAGTATAGATAAGTTCTCGTTCTATGACAATGAAAACATTTCTTCACAAATTAAATAAATCTGTCCAAAAAATACACTCCCTGTTTACTAACAAAAACATCAGACAAGTGCAATGACTGTAATCAATCTTAATATGCCAAAGATAGTTGCATCAGATTCATCAACAAGAGCTTACAAAAATACAAACAATATTTATTAAACACTCCGTATAACCTACATATTAATAAACAAAGACTAGAGATTGTCATTTGCATTTGTGACTCAAACGAAACAAAACAAATTTGAATAATCTTATCATTTCTTGGATTTATATCTATTTGCGTCATAATATTATTTATCTGTCATTCTATAATCTATAATCTTTAATATATAAGAACTTGTATTTGATAATAGGGAATTATATAATTTTGACAAGTCTTAAGCTGGTCACTACCACTTTTTTATACAACTAGGTCGGCAAACAAGCGTCTCACCTGATGGTAAGCAATTACGTAGCCTATAGACATCTGCAACACCAGAAGCATCGCAATCGCGTTACCGACCCTACCCTCAATCCCTCCAGGATCTCTGATCATCATACTCACCACAGGAACACAATGCTGCTTGAAAGCAGTATTATTTAGCGTGATCTTCTGTTAGGTCGAAGTACTTCCACAATTGGTCTTCTTCAGATTTTAAACAGGATATTTCCTGCTGTGTCAAACATTTCGTGTTTATATCTTTACATCTTGTAATAAAACTGTGACAGGCTCAATTCTGTATATTATTGATATTTTACAACAAAAATTCAGAATGCTCTGAGTAGGTAACTGATATCATCATCATCATCATTTCAGCCTATCGCAGTCAACTGCTGGACATAGGTCTCCACAAGTTTGCGACAAAAATGGCGCAGTGTGTTGCTCGTAGTTACCACGCTGGGCAGGCGGGTTGGTGACCGCAGGGCTGGCTTTGTCGCACCTAAGACTCTGCTGCCCGTCTTAGGTCCGGTAACTGATAATGAAGTCAAAACTATTTCTTTTTTTTTTCAAATAGTGGTCTTTTTTGTCTGTGCAAATCTAGGTCGCATATCACGCAAAAATTATTTAAGTACTTTAAATAAAATCTGCCAAGTTTTACGTTCATATTTTGTACTAGAACCTATTTTTTTTTATCACAAACTTAACTACAACTGCTTGGAAGAAGAGATGAAAGTCAAGTTGTTTTATCGGGAACAAAGTAGTGCACAGCTATTTCATACACAAGAAGAAACTCTATAATGGTCAATAGATACCTTTTAAAATGTTTTTTTTGGGCAAACATTGTCCAAGTCCAAGTCCAATACCCTATTCTTCTCTAGGCGGGTGGTCGGGCGGACGGGTGCGTAATTTATTGTCCACCCCAGCGTTATCGCAGTTAAGTGATGTGGCTACTTTATCAATTATATTGAAAATTTTAAATCTATTGCTATATTTTAAGGCCGCTGAATCAAGGTTAAGGATTTGCTAAGATAAGGCAGAGCAAATTAATGGAAATTGTAAAGCAAAACACTTCTTGTATGAATAAATAAAACCAGGTGGGCCTCGCGGATTCGACCGCGTTGATTTGCGAAAAAAATAGCCTTTCTTCCTTTTAAAGCAAACCTAACTTTCCTTTTTAAATAGTTTAAATTGTTTAGTTGTGGATGCCGGTAGAGCTAATCTATAAAATGATATATAATTTTTGTGGGGTAATTGTAAGGTTTTTTTCTAAAAAGGTAGGCAAACCTTACTCTAGCGTATTAATAGCATATTATGTTTGTCATGGTAATTTTACTTACATAATCAGATTAATACAACTAAAGTAATGAAAAGTTGTCTAGATAAACACACTTATATAATTTACAAATACGTAAGGCTTCTTAGCAATATCTATAGATTTAGGAAGTTTTTATTTCGCTTTTTGCTTTAGACTACACGGCTGAAGTAAAACCTCTGCACAAATGGCCTGTACAATAGGGCTGCACTGTGTCTTAGATATACGAAACGAAACTGAGAGAAAGAGAGAAAGAAAATGTACGCACCTCTCTTTCTTGCTCCGTTCGCCCTCAATCACACCTTTCGTAACATTCTCGTCACGTATTCACCAGCTTACTCCCCAAGTCAAGCGCGCGTAAAGAAGTTAAACTTCAAAAATTATAGAGTTTGGTAAAAAACTTTGAGTATAAATTTTTATTCATGTAATATGGTCAATACGCATGTATATTATGAGAAAAAACATAAAAAAATCATTTCAAAACAACGTAACGTTCAAATCAACACAGACCCCTAATTTAAAACACGAAAACCTGAAAGCATTATCCAAATTAATCGTAAACGTTAAGTTAATTCGTGATAAATTATTCGCGCACTTAAAACCCAATTAAACATTCTGATATCTCATAACTCATTCATTGAGAGCGGCTGTTTTTACTCTAATTAAAGCCTTAAAATTTTTGCTCTTTTTTTATTAAATTATCTCTTTAACGATGCACGACATTCGTATACTGATTTATTTTAAAATAAATACATGATGTTAGTAATATACTGTTAATAAAATAACCCTTTTAATGATCATCATCGCTTCAGCCTAATACAGTCTGCTGGACATAGGCATCCACAAGTTCGCGCAAAAAATGACGCGAATTCATGTGTTTTTCCCATATGCAGATTACAAGAATAATTAAAATACTGTCTTGTAATGATAATAAAAAACATTGAGATTCGAAGTCTCAACATAGGCCTCTTTCATTTAGCTTCAACTAGCTCGATGGCGCAGAGCCTAGCTTTCTGCTCCGCGGTAGTGTGATCGATTCGAGCCCGAGTTAGGCTGTAATATATGTATTTATTTATACATGTATATTAATGGAAAGGAAAAATGTGTATCTGTCAGCAGTTACGTATACACAAGCATTAAGTTGCTTACCTTAAGAATAGACGACGGTGTGTGTATTTAAAGATATCAAATTAGACCCAAACGGAAAGAATCACGGCAAAACATCTATTCTAGCAGCTCACGACACGTGTTTGTGGCACGTATAAGGAGCGGGGATCGAACTCGCGACCGAAATCATAACATTATGGACCTTACGCAAATACACCCGTAAAATTCTCCTATCCAATATTATCATTTTATCATTATTTTTTTGCTTACGGTCAGGTTGTTGTTGTTTCACTCAAAGGGTATTGAAGTAACTTTTATCGCCTCGTACACAGCTAAACATCATAACAAAGATCAAATGATCTGGAAATTTCCATAGAAAGAGAAATCACTCGGTTTAAATTATAAGCTACAATTTCAATATCATTTAAAACGGATTTTTAAAAATATCTTAAAACAATTTTAACGCAGTTCATTTCATAACTTTACTTCTACGCACTATGAGATTGTAACTCATTAAAAAACCGAAAACTTTCGAACTTACCTCGTAAATCACTGAACAAAGTCGCCGACAAAATAATAGCTATATATATAATAGGAGCGAAGTCTATAAATATTGTATTGACGGCCGTGAACAGCGTAGCGCCTTTGATAAATGTACCTACTGCGGTTAACTACATTTTTAAAAAACGATGAATTAGAAGAGGATTTCTTTTAACAGCGTTGAGACAATTTCATTTGAATATGGACGTGCTTTTATGTAATCCAATTTAAAAAAAAAAGTCGCGTGTATCGATTTTTTATACATTTTATAATTTCATGCGTTTACTAACTAAATGTACATTATTTTAGACAATGATATGTGTAAAAACGAGACAAGACAGATTAGAAAAAAATATTCTAATAAATTATAAAAAAAAAGAAATAAGAGATAACGTTGATTATTATTTTTATTATTTTTATTTTTTTTTTGTAGTAAATTTTTGATACATACAAAAAATATTTTTTGGTTACAGTACTCGGCTCAAAAAGTTGTCTGTGTAAGAAAGAACAGTACCTATGTTACACACACCTAAGTGCTAATTAAACAATTGATAAAATATGACTGTGTACTAGAATACAAAGATGTGACGGTTCTTTTAAGTTTTATAATCTCCCTGCATATATTTGTAAATATGTAAAGGAATAAGATTCCTTTAAGTTTTTATATAAGTATATTATACCTATTTTATAGAAGTAATGATATGTTTTGTTTATAAAGAGATTTTAACAACTGTACTGTGATAAATTACTATTAGTTTTTTTTTTTTTGTTTGTTAAATGTAGTGTTTATTGATTTTATTTTAAATCGGCAATAAGCTTAAGCATGAGCTAAAACTTTTCAAAGTTATAAACGTATAATTATAACTTAATACATTAAAAGAACTTGAAAATCATTAAAAGTAATGTATATAAATTTTCACATATATTAGTATTTATTTCGCTTCAGCCTGTAATATCCCACTACTGGGCATAGGCCTCTTTCCCCATGTAGGAGAAGTATCAGAGCTTAATCCACCACGTTGCTCCAATACGGGTTGGCGGATAATCTATAGTATTTATTATCATAACATAATCTTAAATTAAAGGTATGTAAATTTTTATCTAACATAATTTATACAAATTTCGATATAAGAACATTCGTACAAACAAACGTCCGCATCTAATATTACATATATAAAAGAGAAACGAATTGAGAATAACTATTCGTGGTCACAAGCCCCGCAGACGCGCCCACGCTGTCTGCGGTCAGGTGTTGACGACCACGCCGACTCAAACGTTATTAATTACTCAGCTAATTCCGAACAAACTATACATAACGAACATTTGGTCGATGGAGTTGTACCGATCACTAATTTATTTGATATTATAATGAAAGTTTCAAAATAATAAAGAGAATAGTTATCGTCTAATCGTAGATGATTGAATATTTTATCGTAAGAATTTGTTGTAACAAACACATTTGCGTGAATTACATCCAGTTCTGCGTTTGTTACTAAATGTTTGAATTCATACTTAAGAAACAAGTGACTCATAGATCGATATAACTATTACTAATACAATACATGATTAACAATCTCATAAGCAGTTTTACTTACGATGCGTTGGCGCAACGGTCACAGCACTGGTTTGTGGCTGTTGTGCTGGTTTTTTTGGCACTTTTAAAATTTTAATTTGTAACGTGACGATTCAAAAGTGCTTTTGAAGTCTTTTTTAATAAAATTATTTTTGATTTGATTTTGACTTGCTAGACTAGCTTCTGGGTGCTAAAGCAGGAATCGCTACTTCCATCGCTCCTTCGCTATGTCTGTCCTTCAAAAATTACATCCAGAACATATAAGTGAAGGTTACTTACCCCAGGCAAAGTCGCTACCAATTCGACGTGCTGGTATTCATCGCTGGTGATGATGGGACTCTGCCACCACGTGTTAGGGTCGCCATCGACAGCAAATGAGGCCGGATGTCGTCGTGATGACGACCCTTCAAGACTCTCGCAGACATCGCATACTAAACCACGTCTGAAACAATTTAAACTTGATTAGTTCAACTATTAAGTATTCTAGTAAATTATTACATACATATTTTTAATAAGTATCTAACTACTCTATTCGTAGAAAATTAACTAAAGTAATGAAATTGTTGCAAAGTAAAGTTATACGTTTCAAAAAGTCGAGTTTTTTGTTCGAAAGTATATTTCAATAGTCCGAATTAACGTTTGTGATATCACAAATGATATCAATTATAAAATGCACGTAATTAACAAGATCGTAACAAGATCAACCTGTTGCTTTACTCATAATAAGCAAATTGTTATTATGTAGCGATTTTGACAGTATCTCATACTCACTTCCCCGGTGTGTCTCTGCAGAATTCTTCAGCACCATTCTTACCACAAGTGGCATTAGCAGATACGATCGAATATGGAGCAACATCTAGTGGTGCGGGTAGTAACCCGTTGTCACTTGCTTGCTGTACCAATGGTACTTCAGATATCGTCGTGCTGCTTAGCCTGTCCAACACTGCGCGACCTGTTGACAAATTTTATGCTATCATTATATTTCTAAAGAGATATTTGTGAACATCATATTATGGTAGGAATACGTTACCAGTTAGCAGATAAACTTTCAAGAAATCTCAGTACGATAAAATACAGCTATTTGGTTCCAAATACAAAAAGGTCCAGTAGAAATACAAATGATCAACTAAACATTTTTTGAATATCATATCATATCATATTCAGTTACGGGTCTCTGTAAAGAACTCACTATAGACGGCGCCACGGTTCGCTTAAACCGAAAATAAAAATCATCATATCAAGAATTTCGCTCTGGCGGGTACATCGTTCCATAGCTTAATTGGCTAGAGCGCCGACACGGTCAGTCGGAGACGCGGGTTCGAATCCTGCTGGAGCGGTCAATTTTTGATATGATATTCAAAAAATGTTTAGAATCCCTAATGTGTGGGTAACACAAAAATAAAATCGTACATATTAATGATCAACTACTTCGGACATCTTATGAAGCGACCGTAACATTTGTCACGAACAGAGATAAAAGCCAGTTGCTGTGAAAAGATGACCCATCATCTAAGTCTAGATTTTTGTGTCTAAAATAAGCTCTAAAAAAGGGTGTGTGTGTGCAATTCACACACGTCAGAAGTGAAGCTTCTGAAAAGTCGTAGGAAGGTTGCAATTTGCTCTATCGGTTATGGTCTCGTGAAAAAGGTTATTAGCGCCATGCAAAACGCATCGCCGACGTGTTTTGAGCAGTAATGTATTCTATCTCATTCTCTCACATACAGAGTGTTTCCTTTCTTATCGTGACGCGCTTTTCGTTTCATCGAGATTCAAATCACAAAAATTCTAAAAAAGTTATAAGTATATTTTTGATAATTTCTTTCTAAGTACGTCCAATTTTCCTTGATGAGTAAAGAAAGCATTTCTATTCATTTTCTTTAACTTTTATGGGATATCTGTTAATTAGAAAAATTAAAGACATTTCATCAACTTACATTCTAACAACTTACGTCTAACTTTAGTAGGTGTGAAATTTTTGATTAAAATTAATTTAGAATAGGAATGCGGGGTCAGATCCGACAAGTGGGAAACGTTTACCACTCATTGATATGTAAGACGTTAAGCGTTAATTTGATCTATCTCTAATTCGAGAACACAACGTGTTGAATTTAATGTTTTTATTTATGTTCGGAGAGGTGTGAATAATTCTTTATTGTTGGACATTGATTTACTTCTGATGTTTTGGATTATATTTATAGCGACAAGTATGACAAAGTTATGTAATAAATAACGAATTCGTCTATTGAGGGAAATGGAAATGCTTTTACAGTATCCCGTATACAGAAGACATCTTGTTGACAGTGGATTGACTAGTACGGAGACGACTAGAGATTGACTAGACGGAGTAACAATTTTCTGGTGTACTAACGATCACGGATTTGGTTCCCGTTCATGTCTATGTTTATATGGCTTGTATAGGCATATTTACCAGACTGCGCCACTGCAGGTTGGTGGATTGCAAATTTTCGTGTTGTTAACGTGAATATTTTAACGTAACTTAAATAAAACCCTTTTAATAATAAAATAACAAAACATGAGTAATCATGCTGATAACACCGTGACGCCTCGTTGGCGCAACGGTCACAGCCATGGATTGTACCTGTTGCGCTGGCGGTTCGATCCCCGCACGTCACAAACATTTGGATTGGCCATACAGGTGTTTGCCGTGGTCTGGGTGTTTGTGCAGTCCTTGTGGGTCTCCCCACCGTGCCTCGGAGAGCACGTTAAGCCGTCGGTCCTGGTTGTTATCATGTACACCTGATAGCGATCGTTACTTGACGCATTGGAGCAGCGTGGTGGATTGAGCTCTGATCCTTCTCCTACATGGGGAAAGAGGCCTATGTCCAGTAGTGGGATATAACAGGCTGAAGCGAGCGAGCATACTGATAATAGACTTCAACTTTGTCGTTAATTGAAAATAAAGATGACAATATTTAAATAAACATAATTATGACGATAATAAGAGGTAAAAAATCAACAGTAATGAATATACAAAATCTCATCTCGGCGTCATAAAATTATACCGATATACTCGTAGGTAATGTTACCGCAATCTGCGCGCATCATCTGGGACCGCTTTACACCCGTCACTTGTGATAACTTTACTCGGTACTAACGCATGGGAATTCTAATTTAAAGTTTAATCATTTAGCTGTAATATCTTTATTATATAGGCATATACGTTTATATTTAATATGTCTGCGTATAATTTTTTTTTTAACATACACTCATGGTCGTCTGTTCTTTTGGTAAGAAATTTAATGTTTGTGTTATATATAGGTAACAGCCGGCTGATATAGCTAAATAATTTTGATAAATATACATAAAAATATTACATATATAAAGATATAAATACAAATATTACAACCAGGCTCAGGTGGGAATCGAAACCGTAACCCGCGGAGCAGAATGCAGGGTCATTACAAACTGCACCAACAAGTCAAAATATTTATTAACTTTTGAATTAAATTGTAAATCAGAATATAAATACGTATGGAATATCTATATTTAAATATTTGCATGTAAATTTGTAATAACTGTTATAATGATATGACAATAATTATAATAAATAGCTAGTCGTTTTATGGGTAGTAAAATATTAGTGTTTGTAAATTTTTGACCATATTAAATGACAAGTTGCGGAATAACTTAAATGTGAAATGTTCCCAAAGGGGTAATTTGGCCCTATAGTGGACTATATAAATGTGAAAATATTGGATCTTAATACTGTCCCAAAAATCTCTAATTTATAAAATTCTCGTGTCGCGGTGTTTGTAATTAAACTCCTCCGAAACAACTTGACCGATCCTCATGAAATTTTGTATGCATATTGGGTAGATCTGAGAATCGAACAACATCTATTTTTCATACCCCTAAGTTATAAGGGGGTGGGGGGATTAAGGGACTTTATAACATATATGGCAAAACAACGTTTGCGGGGTCAGCTAGTATATTATATAAATATTTTCTCCCATAATTAAACTTGCACTATGTCGCCATCACAACACATCACCGGGATGCTGCGATCGCGTAAAAGTTCTTTGTTCAGTTCGTGCCTAACATTAATTTTAATCATTAGCCGTTTATTCACTTCATACTTTTTCCATAACACTATTTTTTTTTCAAAAACCTAAATAAATACATTAATAATTTTAAGATTCTGCTTCAAACATATTTTGTCAATATTGAAGACACAAGCATGTACAATGAAATTTTCAAATTTGTAAGTCACCAATAGAACCTGTAGTACTAAAAATCTTATGTAAACCGATCTAATTAAAAAGCCTGTATATAAAAAAGTAAACACTCTTAAAATACGTATCATTATAAAAACTACCACGTAATACGCGCTTTATCAAAATCAAAGTTATTATTGAGGAAATAACTATTTATTGGATAACTTAACTAATAGCATTATAATCTAAGAGTCAGCGGTCATGATCGGGCATCCTGAATGAAATCCAGATGCTCCCAACACTGAGTTAACGTGTTATGACCATCTTAAATACGTCAGTTAATAGAGGAAGTTATGCATTGAGAGAATACATTTTATTGTTATGAGTTATATTAGTTATAATTTTCACTCGGTATTTATATGGTTATGAGTGGTTAGATGTGACTGTTTTATTTGTGTGGTATATTGGTTATGGTGAGTTGATTTATAGCCTACTAGCTTATGTTATGTTGTGGTTTAAAGGCGTTTAAAGTTTAATTCCTTTTCCTAATAGAATTTTAACGAATTTTGGGATAATAATACCACAAATCTTATCTCGTAATATGACCTCAATTTGTGCCAAGTGTTGATTAAATTAATTTAGTAGTTCTAGCGGGACTTACGATAACATTGAAAAAAAAATTTGAAGTAAATCCATGCGGTACTTTTTGAGTTTATCCCGGACATACATACAGACAAACAGACAAACACAAAAATTAACTATATTTTTGGCTTCGGTATCGATTGTAGATCACACCCCAAGTATTCTTTTAAAAAAATATTCAATTTACAGTTTTGACTTTCCTACCGTTTTATTATATGTATAGATTGAATCATACAGATGCTAGTGAGAAAAAAAATTAAGATGACCGGAAACAGCTGTTTTAAGTTGATATATCTTTTTCAATCAGTATAAATAAATAATTTAACATAATTAAATGAACAGTTCTCAGCAGCCCTTCAATTACCGAACATACCTTAAGTATTTTATATAAGATTTAGCCTGTAATATCCCTCTGCGGGCCTCTTCTTCTCCATTTGGAAGAAAGATCAGATCTTAATCTACCACACTTTACCACTGCCTATCACTATAAGATGTCTATGATAACGAGTAACAACCGGGACCGACAGCTTAACGTGCCCTTCTAGGCACGGCGGGGAAACGCATAAGTACATACATTAAAACCTGAAGGAGATATTTGTACATACAAATATGCATCCCGAGCGGGGAACAAACCCGCTAACCAACACACGCACTACTACACTAATCAGCTGATAAGCAATATATTACTGTCCGACGAGAGCACGTTACGCCGTTGGTCCCGGTTGCTGTCATGTACACCAAATAGCCATCGATATTCATCATCACATCACATCATTACATCAGCCTTTTGCAGTCCACTACTGGACAGAGGCCTCCACAAGTTCACGTCAAAAATGGCGTGATCTCATGTATTTTGCCCATAGTCACCACGCTGGGCAGACGGGTTGGTGTCCGCAGGGCTGGCTTTGTCGCACCGAAGACGCTGCTGCCCGTCTTCGGCCTGTGTATTTCAAAGCCAGCAGTTGGATGGTTATCCCGCCATCGGTCGGCTTTTTAAGTTCCAAGGTAGTAGTGGAACTGTGTTATCCCTTAGTCGCCTCTTACAACACCACGGGAAGAGAGGGGCTGGCTATATTCTTTAATGCCGTAACCATACAGCATACTAACGGTACTCATAGTAGGGAATATATCCGCCAACCCATTTTCCAATGAGACAAAACTCTAATATATTTTACTGGCAACTTATAAAGAATTTTTTTTTTTCGTTGTGAAATATTTTCCGCCTCCTTTCGCAGTTACCGCTAACTAACATTTAGTTCTGAGAAATAAATGTGAAGCAACGAAAGGCCTCATTAAGAGAAAATGTCTCGGAATGACCAAATTCCTTCCCGACTCGACGCTGATTATTAAATATAATTAATTTTAATTTGTAACGTTTTGTGAGACGACGATTTATGGAGTAATTAAGGTCTAAATTTTATAAAATAAATATTTTTAACGTTTTTACGTTGTTTAGTTCAAAAAATTTGCAAAAGCTGGCCAAATTCTTTTTCTCTATATGGGAGAAGCATCACAGCAATACACAGCAAAATACACCTCCTGATAAGTGCACTGCGAGTTCCCGAATAGTTTTCATAGTAGCTATGATCGCTATCAGTTGTCTTTTGATAAGAACCAGGACTAATTAATTAACGTGAAGTCCGAGGCACTGGACTACTCCAGAAGCAGACCAGAAATTTCTACTTAACCTATACAATACCTTACTTATATACACAAACTAATAATAATAAATTAAAAGTATTTTTGAAGTAAAACTTCTTTAGGTACACTTGACTTGGGGAGTAAGCTGGTGAATGCGTGACGAGAGCGTTACGAAAAGTGTGATCGGGTGAGGTGAACGGAAGTCGTGAGCGAGATAGAAGTTAGTTGGAGTTAATGAAGTTTTACTTCAGTCGTGTGGTCTAAAGAACACTCGTTTTTTTTTAATACATATAAATTTAGTCATGTCTTGCGAATTCTCAAACACGTAAAGCTTAAATAATCGTATTTTTTTTCTGGAATTTTCTAATATTCTCCGCAGTTTTCTTAGTTTTTTCTTTCCGTAAGAACCTTTAACAAATACTAAAATATTATATAATTAAGCTAAAAAATGAGCAGAATTGATTTACCCCTTCTTGAGTTTTACGAATAGCGGTAAATTTATGATTCATTTTCATTAATATAAATAAAAGAAACGTAATATTATTGTAACTTGTATCTTACAACGTTTTTTATGTTAATATGTAGATGCGTACGGAAATAATACAACTCAATACTCGACAGAGATGCCAGTTACCCTCTGATGCTGCATGTGAATAATTAAGGGTCTAAGCAAGGAGCACCGGCATTTAATACTGTTATACAAATATCCCTCATTACCGTGTCCGGTCCGTGATTATTAACTAATCAATCAGTATGACATCAGCGGCCATATATGGTAAGACAGTCGCAAGAAACTACTTTAGTTAAATATATAAGTATATTTAATAAACGCACTCGATCGTCTGATCTTACGGTAGGTAATTGAATGCCTTTTTTTGGTATCGCAGGGGAACCCATTTACGGGTGATATCCAGGACGCCTGGGTAGGCAGTCCTAGACCGTATGTTGGCTTTAGGACTTGGGTACAATACCGACTAAACCCCTGCGGGAGCCCTCAGCCGCTTTAATTGTAGGGTCCCGGATCTGCAGGCAACAGGATCCCTCCAGCGACCGGCTGGCCTCGGCGACAAGGCCAGACTTCTCCTCCATAAGGACGGTCCGGCTCACCTCTAAACAATCCCGACGACGCCAATTGAATGCCTGTATTTATAGGTAACAGCCGACTCAGAATTGTACCTTTTGTTTGATTAGCCCTTTGGCGCAGTTTGTAATGACCTTGTTTTCTACTGCGTAAGCGTTGCGAGTTCCCGCTCCGTATCTGGGAGTAATAGATACCTATTTTTCTATGTATTTTTATGAAAAGGAAAATATGTATGTTAGCGTGCTCATATCTAAAACACAGGTATTAAGTTTCTTAACTTGGAAACAGACGATCGTATGTGTGTTTTTGTAACATACTTAATGTATTTATTTATTAAGAATTTTGTCTTTGTTTAATCCACCTTCTACTGATGCCTTTATTTTAAAGTAAATCTATACATTAATACGAGAAGAAAAAATTTTTTACCCGCTTTTTATGAAAATTATAATATATTATGATATTTTGCACACTTATAGTTTATATAGAGAAGGAGTGCAGAATGCTAATACTTTGTATAAATTATGCATAAAAATACATTTAATCAATGAAAAAAAAATTACACACACTACGACGTATTTGACACACACATGCTCATACATACTCTTTTGTTTAATGTTGAAACTTATAATTAAAATTAATTTAAATTATAAATTTCATAAGATCACTAGTTGCAAATTTTGAAATAGAATTCGGTATCTTAACATTTGAGAGTCACGGACTTTGTGTCAGACGCACATCCACAGACCCAAAAGATGACGTCCTGAAATTGATAAAATTTCTTTTATCTATCTTCATCTAAATAGAGACAATCAATGACATGTGATATATAAAATGCTCATAACTACATTTAAGTTTATTATGTACAGTTTCCACTAATGCTTAGAGAATTTTTACAATACCTGTAAAATGAAAGCTATTTTAAAAAAAAATATATTTGCTAAAAATTACAATTATCGTGTCATGAATGGCACTGTAAAGCTACGCATCGGTTGGCAACGGACTCAAGGTACTGCCGTCACTTTGACGGACGCCTGCGAATGCTCAAGGACCTAATTTAAGTTGCATTAATTAAACATAGCAATTCAACCACTACCAACATTGTGGTAATTTTGTATTTTTAGCATATTAAATAAACTTGCAAATGTATGTAGTCCTTTGATAAACATTTAAGATTAAATTAAATTACAATTTTTACTGTAGATAGCGTTTGGCGTGTCGTTAAGAATTCAACAGAAGCTTTAGTTAAAATTTTATGCCACTTGATTTCTGTTGAAGTAAAACTTCTTTACGGACGCTTGACTTGGGGACTAAGCTGGTGAATGCGTGACGAGAGCGTTACGAAAAGTGTGATTGGGTGAGACGAATGGAAGTTGAGAGGTAAATATAAATTGGTGAAGATAGAAAAAGAGTTACGAAAAGGAAGAGGTTCTCAATTCAATTATATTTTTTTATGTTTTTTACTTCATTTTTGTAACTTAATTTGATAATATTTTATTACAAAACTCGTACTTGTGATGTGGTCCCATTATTTGAACAAGATCTGTCGAGTTATTTTGGAGTTGACCAAACTAATGCGTATTTGATTGACTTGGACTTACAATGTTCTCATTATTTTAATCATCAAAATAAGTATTGGTCAACTTTTTTTGTTTGAAATCAAACACAGTTAATATAGAAACTAGCTATCACCGCGGTTTCACTCGTGTTCTTTTGAAAAATGGCAAAGAATGGCCTATAGCCTTCCTCTGCTAACGGGAAATTCAACACAAAAAGGCTTTTGATTTCGAACTAGTACATTCTTTATATATCATAGACACCGCGTTGGCGCAACGGTCATAGCCATGAATGGTACCTGTTGCGTTGGCGGTTGCGGGTTCGATCACCGCACATGATAAACATTTGTTTTTGCCATACAGGTGTTTGCCGTGGTCTGGGTGCTTGTACAGTCCTTGTGCGTCTCCCCACCGTGCCTCGGAGAGTAGGGAATATATTCGCCAACCCGCATTAGAGCAACGTGGTGGATTGAGCCCTGATCCTTCAAATGGGGAAAGAGGCCTATGCCCAGTAGTGGGATATTACAAGCTGAAACGCGCGTATTTAGTAGTCCTGAGATTAGCGCGTTTAAACCAACAAACTTTTCACCTTTATAATATTAGTATAGATAAATTGAATGAGTACAATTGTAACAGACACCACTAAATAACCTTGAACGTCGATACGGTTAGAGATCTGCCCGCCACGTACGTGACTCGTAACATGAGATATTGACCGCAGATGAGCTATTTATTACTATAAAGCATTTTCTAGTGAAATTGTGTGCTTTGTCTGCTATGCTTTACTTACATCCATTTTGATGTGAAAGTATATGTTTTAACATAGTTTTTGTTGGAACGCAGTTCCTTAGGGGCGTTGCGGAGGGGTTTCCTAGCCGGCAAAAAACGCCCGTAACGTTAAAAAAAAGCGTAAGATTTTTATATATATTCATGTATGATGGCTATAAAGTGTCTAATGTATAGTCTACAGTTATCAAACTGTTATTATTAATGTATATCGTTCGATAATAATTATTATATATTTTTATAAATCATTGTAAATAAAAGAAAGGTGTTAAGATAATTAGGTAAAGTAGTTTTTTTTTATTTTCATCAATAAAAATCATAATAAAAAATGTATACAATAATTATTTTCTTTATACCTTAAATAGAACTTGAAATTAATATTTTTATAATAAGGAACTTCGTTCCTATCTGGTGTGCGGACAACACGGATTTTTTGTTTTTAGACAAGTGTCTAGGTATACTTACGTGTTAAATCTTTTTCAAAATATGTTTTAAATACATCACTAAATCAAGCAACTTATTATGCCTATAGGCGTACTTGCTAAAGACAAATAAAATTTTTATTATTACTTAAAAAATATAAAAACTTCACAATTACATCCAAAGTTTATTTTTAAGCTTTCGTATATAGTAACATACTCACTTCCAAGTGTCGATAGTGGCAACTTGGCAAGGCAAAGGTCAAAGCCCAGGGCGCTATGCACGCGGTTTCGCGTGACAGCAGACGTTTCGCGGTTAACATACTGCGGGACCACACACAAACTATTCGAGAGAGGCACGCTACTTCACCTACACGTGTGAAATTAAAGGCAAGGGGATTTTGAAAAAGGGGTATTATATACAAAATAAAAAAAGCTTTATTCAAATAGGCTTCAAAAGCACTTTCGAATCGTCGTTTACCGAGTTTCTCACCGATTCTTCACTGCAGGAAATATATTCCTTCACTGCTAAAGCTGTCCGCCTTTGGAATACTCTTCCGCTTTCAATAAGATGTGCTTCTACTCCAGCCTGTTTTAAGCAACGTCTAAAGAAGTACTGTATGTCCCTTAACATACAATAATATTCAGAATTTTATCATGCATATTTCATATTATCAATATAATATATTTTGCAAATATACGCGTATATTAATACTATTTTGATTATTTATGTATGGATATTTGTACTTATATGTGTATGTGTAGGAATTAATGAATCTATTATTCACTATTTTTTTTATTCATCTTAAGGATATTGTACACTTCCTATCCGTCACTACTATATCATGTCCTGTGCCCAAAGGTTATCTGGAAGAAATCGCTCTTCAGCGATAAGATCGCCTTTTAAGATCTTTTTTTTTGTAATTACTACTGTTTGTTTATATTTTGGTGTACAATAAAGAATATATTATTATTATTATTATAATTTTAATTTATATACTAATGTTTGCCCGCAAGCGAAAAAACGCCGACTTCAACTACATCGACAAGTAAGTAGGCAAAAAAATAGTCAAGTAAATAGGCGTTATTAGACATAACTCGAAAAGTAATTATTAGATTTCTGTCAAATTTAAATCAGACTACATGTCCATCAAATTTAAATCAGACTACAATGACAAGATGACAAGCTCCAGATTTTGAATAATAAAAAATCATCAAAATCGGTATACTCAATAAAGAGTTATGAAGTGATATATGAGTGATGATAATACACAATAAAAAACGACTTGATGACCTCCTCCTTTTTGACGTCAAAAAACTACGGCTAACACTAAAGTGTACTTCACACCAAATACGGCTCAGTGCAACGCAATGAAAATACCGCACCTGCCAACTCCTGTTTACACATTGCATGTATGAATGCACATTTAACGCGAACACATTTGCACTTTTTCGTGTACTCCGGTTATGGCAGCCATCATTAAGATCATAACTGCGGTAACAGGTTTTTGACAAATAAAAATGTGAATTCATTAGCATTCTTTGAATACCTGATATGAGCTTTTGACTCTTAAACGACACTATCACTAAATTTCAACTGTAGTTTCTAAAGTAAAACTTTTTTACGCTCGCTTGGCTTGGGGAATAAGCTGGTGAATGCGTGACAAGTTCGTAACGAAAAGTAGGATCAAGCGAACGGAAGTTGAGAGGATATAAGTTAACGAAGATAGATAGAGCGAGTTACGTTTTGTAAGTTTTACTTCAGTCGTGTGGTCTAAAGCAAACACATCTAACCAATGTCAATGTAACCATCTCTTAAAGAGTACTTTAACCGACTTCCAAAAAAGGAGCACTCAAAACTTTTGACTGTGTGGACCGATTTTGATGACTTTTTTTAAATCAAAAAGTGGCGCTTGTCTTGTCACACTAAAATCACATTAAAATTTGATTGAGATCTGATGACTACTTTTTATGTAATTCTTGATAACGCATATTCAGTTGACTATTTTTCGTATACTTACGTTGTATTACTTGTCGATGTAATTAAAGTCGGTTATTTTTTCGTTTTCGCAAACACGATTATTTATTTTCTATTTTATTATTTAAAAATCATAATACGTAGAAAAAATTGAAAATTGTTTAAAATACTCTATAATGTATATGTATAAGTATAGAGGATTATTTATAAAAGTGTAGCTAAGCTGTGGAGAATCGACAAATGAAACATATTTACATGCATTATTCTTTATCATCAATATTAATACTCATGTCGTGGTCGAGAAACCCCTTACCTAAAAGCCCGTCGTCCTTGACCGGTTTTATTTCACAAAAGAAATCTTAAGTACATATTTAATTGTGATTCTTGTTTCCTCGGAATAATTAAATTCAAATTTGATAATAATAATTATCATTAGTAATAAAAATAATAATAATAATATAAGCCTATAATTTTTGATATGATATTCAAAAATGTTTAGAATTCCTAATGTGTGGGTAACACAAAAATAAAATCGTAAATATAAGCCTTTTATTTTTTTATTTTTCTTACTTAACTAACTTATCTCTAAATTATCGACACCGTGTCCGTTTGTCCTTGGTTGGCATAGGCCTCTTTCAACTTCTTCCAATATTTTCTTTCAATCATTATCATTATCAATCGATAATATTTTTTTTAAAATCTTATATATAAAGTTCTCGTGTCACAATGTTAGTTTCCATATTCCTCCGAAATGGCTGGACCAATTATTATGAAATTTTGTGTGCATTTCGGGTAGGTCTGAGAATCGGCTAACATCTATTTTTCATACTAATAAGTTATAGGGGGAGGGGGGATTAAGGAGGTTAATAACATCTGTGGCAAAACAACGTTTGCGGGGTTAGCTAGTTAATAAATATTTTTATCATAGTTGATATAATTAAATAATAAATATTATTGATTTTTGCTTTCTAAATTAAGCTTAATTTAAGAATTAATAAATAATAAACGCTTTACACTCAACGGATCCCCCCGTAGGATTTTCTCCTGTGTTGAGGGTCCGGAAACACACACAGTACACAAACACAACGCCCAGACCACGACTAACATATAAATGGTCGATACAAATGTCTGTTGTGAGCGGGTATCGAACCCGCGAGCGCCAGCGCAACAGCCAATGCTATTACCGCTCAGCCGCGCGTCAAATTTTGTATCTTAGTCTGCAACGATTCCTTCATTCCTCCTAATTTTATGATAATGACTAAGGAATACAAATTGCAGACAGATCAAGGTTAAAATAAAAAAAGGTGTAAAATTCAATGAACCCTTATATTTTTTGTAACTTTTAACTTACTGCCCGTGCCTTTCCCCAAAACCATCAAACACTCAACATCCTAGGGATTTATAAACAAACAAAAACGCTGCAGTCCTGAGGAAGTGTTACTGTAAACATTTGTTTTAACCAGGGCCGGAGTGAGGCCGTATAGTGGCAACTGAAATTTTTAAGTTCCGCTTCCGTAAATATGACAACTAAGACTTGAACGAGATCACTACTAACAATGATACTGCTGATTGTATAGGTACTATTTTAATTCGTTGTGTACCTTGTTTTTATTTGTAGTCATTGGTGTACAATAAAGGATATTTCATTTATTTACTATCGCAGTCGAAGTATTCAATAACTACGCAGTTTAAAATTATAAATTAATTAGATTTTTACCCGAATTCTGGTTGTGTTCTTTGAAATATAGCCTATATCACTCAGTGATAACACAGCATTTTAATGCTTGAATCACACATTTTCGAAATTGGTAATTCTTGAGTTTATCTATTACAAGCAAAACATCAAATCTCTCTTTATAATATTAAAACTACGAAATATAATATGTTATTGATATAATAATTATTATTTTTATATAACTCGGTTGGTAAATAAACGTACGGATCACCTGATAGTAAGTGATTACCGTAGCTTATAAACGTCTGCAAGACCAGAAGCATCGCAAGCACGCTGCCGATCTTATCCTCAATGCCCCCAGGAGCTGTCGTCACCTTACTCATCACGGGAACACAATACTACTTGAAAGCAGTATTATTTAGCTGAGATCTTCTGTGATGGTGAGATACTTCCCCAGTCGGGCTGTTCCAGATTTTTAGCAGGATATTCCCTACCTCACTGAAAATATTATATGTAATATAATATAATATAATATAATAATCCCCGAGTCTGGCTGTAATATGTATGTTTATGCTATACCAGTTGTTACCTATAATACAAGCATTAAATTGCTTACTTTAGAAACAGAAGACCGTGAAGACGTGTGTGTGTATGTGTGTGTGTGCGTGTGTGTGTTGAAAAAAAATATAAAAATTATTCATATAATGTGGTTTATATTTTTCAAGGATCTTGCGGCCCCAAAACAGCTGTAGTCCGTGCCTGGTTGGAACTAAGGAAGCACTTGTACTTACCTGTAACAACCGCTTGTTAAATGCGTCGGTAAATAATATTAGTTTCGTTTTAACTAACGTTTACTTAAATTCTTAAATTGTTTACTTATGTACATATACATACATATTCTTATTTATAGTCTCCCTTATAGAGTAATGCATACATACATATATATTTTAATAAACTAATTACTAAAAAAAATAATAGTATAATTAAATTTTGTATATTATTAAAAAAAAAAAAAAAAAACAAAATATAGATAGCTTTATTCGAATTGGATTCAAACGTACATTCAAATCGTCCTCTTAAAAATTAAAATTTTAATTATTGTTAAAAGAGCAGAGAAGAACCGGCAAGAAACTCCTTAGTATTTAAAAAAAGTAAAGTGTCTTTTAATACATAATTGTATTTGCTCGCAAATGAAAAAAACCGACTTCAATTACATCAACAAGTAATACAACGTAGGTAGACGAAAAAATAGTCAAGTAAATACGCGTTATCAAAGATTACTCAAAAAGTTGTTATCAGATCTCAATGAAATTTAAATTTAACCACATGATAAACATCAGGTTTCGATTTAATTAAAACATTAAAATCGGTACACCCAGTAAAAAGTTATACAACGTAGGTCGACGAAAAAATTGTCAAGTAAAAACGCATTATTAGATATCGCTCGAAAAGTAGTTGTTAGATCTCAAATAAATTTAAATGGGACCAAATGACACACCCCACCTTTCGATTAAAAAAAATTGTCGAAATCGGTCCACCCAGTCAAAAGTTCTGAAGTAACATAAATAAATAAATAAAAAAGTCGAATTGAGAACCTCCTCCTTTTTTGGAAGTCGGTTAAAAATTGGTAATATCTTGCACAAAATACAGCGTCACTAAGTTCACATATTTTTATCGACATCACACGACTCCTTAAAAGGATTTACTTCACCATCATCATCATCATCATCACTTCAGCCAATCGCAGTCCACTGCTGCATACAGTACGACATAGACCTCCCAAATTTCGCGCCAAACATCCCGATTCTCCGCATCCAACCCACCGGCGATAGCCGGGAATAGTGAGATTGCTGGCAGCTGAGGGCAAAAGTGCCTGTGTCGAAATAATTGAGGGTAATACCCATAATCACCGCGATAGGTAAACGGGTCACTGACCGCAGATCTGGTTTTGTGTCACCGAAGACCTTTACTCCAGATAGTGCTTCAGAAATTTTGACAATAAACATCTGTATCATCACATCAGCCTAACGTAGTCCACTACTGGACTTAGGCCTCCACAAGTTCGAGCCAAAAATGGCGTGAACTCACGTGTTTTGCCCATAGTCACCACGCTGGGCAGGCGGGTTGGTGATAAACATCTGTATGGCGTATATAAATGTTTGCTATAAGATCAAACCCGCGACCGCCAGAACAATCAATGCTATATTGCATCAACTTTGCCAAATTCTACTGTTTCTCCAACAAAAATACCAACAATTGTTAAATAACAGCAGATCTAAACCACATCATTATCAAGGCGTTCCAGCATTCAGAAGCTACAAACAATAAGTAGTTTATTTATAACCTTGAAACTTTTAACTTCCAAAACGGACACCATAAAAACAGAAGACCGTGGCTCGTGGGAGCGGGTTCTGCGTTTACCCGTCCATTCGGCTCATTAGTACACGCCTAATATGGTCAAGAGGGGTTTTTGCGAACGATAGGCGATGCGGCAGCGATTCTGTAGCGATTCGATCGTTTGATATTTTTTTTTTGTTCATAATGAAGGTTTTCATTTTTCTCGTTAGTTTTCTACATGCTTGTTATAAGCTGTCTTTAGAATAAAAAGTTGTTACGACGTTAAACTTTTTTTTTAGAAAATTGCTTGAGAAACATTTGAGTGCCTTAAAGGATCATTGTTAACTGCGTTAACGAGCCAGTCAATTATGGGTGCTAATCCTGATGATTTTAGAATACGCTACTAATTATCTTTATCCTCATATCAACTGAATTAATAAAAAACTTTGTAACAATATCATTTAATATTTAAAAACGAAAATCTACAATTTGTAAAAGTTTTTCAGGGAATAAATTAAGCATTAAATTGACACCGAGTTTGTATTGAACTAATTCTGTTCATAAATGTGATGATAACTAAATTCAATTTAACGAATATGGTTTGATCGCATCACATCATATATATTAATACGCTAAGGTAATGTTTGCAGCCCGTTTTAGAAAAAACCTCACAATTACTCCACATAAATTATATACCATTTTATAGATAATAGCAAGATAATTGTTTGCTTTACCGGCATCAACTTTAAAAAATTTTGGCAATATGACGGCCTTAATGCTAAAACAATGTCAACATGATTGACAATTATGGCACGGGTATTTCTAGTATATACATATATATACAACTATCTTGATTATATAGTTATTTCTTCCTTGATTAACAACAATAGATACAAAACGTGTAAACCTAGAATATTATTTTATTAAAATCTCTATTATAAATAATTTAACTTTTATAGTTCAGTAGTACTGCCAAAATTATTGAATAAAAGTTAAATTAAAACGAAACATGACTCGAGTAATCAGTTATTGAAGGATAATTTAAATTTAAGTACAAAAAGAATTCGATCTGTAACGAACGAAACAATTGCCCTTGTAACAAATAAATAGTCCTTGATATTGGTACAAATTGCACTTAATCGTACGATCGACATACGATCAGATATTTACGACAGACGACAAGATCTGCGCGTCTTACGACAAGAAATTGACGACATACGACATTCAGACGCGCAAACAATGACTCACTGACGTCAAATTGATTGGAAGACAAAACGAGTCGGTTTCGACATTTTTAAAGATACACGTGTGGTGAGACAGCAAGTGCATCGCGGGCCGGAATTAATTTACAATAAAAATCTGTTTATGCTGTTGTACATTATTGGGTATTTGCCAATCTGTACTAACAGGTCTAATTCTTATTGATACCATTGATAGGCTTATGGTTTTTCATCCTTATGGCGTATCAAATCCGTCGTATCTTAAACTACCGTACATATAAAAAATCTTACATTTAAAATAAATTGATAGCATTGATTTATAAAAACCCATCAATGATCGATAGTGTTTAATATAATGATTGATTTTTTCGTTACATCGTCTTTACGTTGTAATATAATTTTTTATACTTGTTTAAATATTTTAATTTCGACAAAAATGTCAACTAAAATTGACTGAGCAACTTTTTTATCTTTATGTTTTAGGAACAAATCTTTCTTCATTTTTGTATAATAACAAAATACATTAGCAGTAACTCCTTGTCGGTGATATTCAGCATAAGTATAACCTTAGTATTGTTAGTTGCAAGACAAATGCGTACCTTGAAGTTAAAACATTCTTTACTTAATTAGGTTTTTGTTGTCAATAGTTCAGATAATGACGTTGATATCGATTCGAATTTTCACGTTTTTTTTCGATTCAAAAGAGGGTAGACGCTTATTTAGATCATCATCATCATTATCATCATCACCATCATTATTTCAGCCTATTGCAGTCCACTGCTGGACATAGGCCTCCACAAGTTCGCGCCAAAAATGCGTGAACTCATGTGTGTTGCTCATTGTCACCACGCTGACAGGCGGGTTGGTGACCGCAGACGCTGCTGGCCGTCTTCAGCCTGTGTCTTTCAAAGCCAGAGGTTAGATGGTTATCCCGCCATCGGTCGGCTTCTTAAGTTCCAAGGTGGTAGTGGAACTGTGTTATCCCTTAGTCGCCTCTTACGACATCCACGGGAAGAGAGGGGGTGGCTATATTCTTTGGTGCCGTAGCCACACAGCACACTTAATTAGATGAAACAAGTATGTATATTGTTTCATTTTGATTTTTAAAATTACTCACATACTACGTTCAAAAGATTATTTATTTATAGTTTGTACAGAAATATAGTAACACGTGAAATAAAACAGAATAATCGAAAACCAAAATGTTTTCTCAAAGTTGCTTAAACACATAAATATGAGAGGTATAAGATGAGAATTCTGTGTCGAATGTCAGAGCAGTCAATATTTTTTCAGCAAATATTTTTGTGACTTATACAAACGTTGGTAGCGGAGTTAAAAACCGTGAACCACTTGCACAAAAGCTATTCATGATCGTAATGTTAATGCGGTCACATTTTTTTTTTCGTATATCACTACGGCTCACCTGATGGTAAGAGATTACCGTAGCTTATAGACGCTTGCAACACCAGAAACATCGCAAGCACGTTACCGACCCAATCCCCAATCCCCCCCCCCAGGAGCCCTGGTCACCTTACTCACCAACAGGAACACAATACTGCTTGAAAACAGTATTATTTAGCTGTGGTCTTCTGTAAGGTCGAGGTACTGGTACTAGGTACGAGGTACTAGGTAACCCCAGTCGGGCTGCTCCATATTTTGAGCAGGAAATTCCTGCTGTGCAATTCAGTTGCTTCTGGAATTCCTGCCTCAGGTCATCAGCTCTTAAAAACGCAACCGGGTTTTGTTTCTATGTATTTTTATTTTTATTTTACGCTGATTTGTTTATTATAGTTTTTCGTTATAAAATGCTTTTACGTAATCATTCGTCAAATATTATATTGCATATACACATACACGCGTATCAACCAAATTGTTTTTGGTTTAAAAATTTGAATACAACAGAGATATAAGGCGCTTAAATATACCTTCTAAACTCAGACAAAATAAAAACCATAGTTCTTGACGTGGTTACGTAATATGAGAAATACAAAATGACTAACAACATACATAATATGTTTCTAATTTTACATATAAATTATTTATAGTATAAGCACAGCAGGAATATACTGTTGAAAGACGGGAGCAGACTTGGGAATTATCTGAACTTTACGAAGATCATAGCTAAATAATACTGCTTTCAAATAGTGTTCTGATCCTGTGGTAAGTAATGTGGCCAGCGCTCCTGCGGAGGGTCGAAGTCAGAGTAGGCAACGCGGTTGCGTTTCTTCTGGTGTTGCAGATGTCTATAAGCTACGATAATTACTTACTCGTACCATCAGGTGAACCGTACGCTTGTTTGCTGACCCAGTTGTTTAAAAGTGATAGTGACTAGATTAAATCATGTCGAAATTATATAATTCTCTTGTATACCAGAGCTTAAAGATTCAGATTCCTTTGAATGACAGTTACATAGTATTATGTCACAAATAGGTACATGTCCAAGACATGTTAAGATTATTCAAATACGTTTTGTTTCGTTTGATTCACGTTTGCTTGAAGGGTTGGTTTTTGGGTTCCACAGACAATTTATTACAAAACCAAAATAAAAAAATAAATTCAATGCTTTGAACAATTTTAAGCATCATTAATATGCTAACCGCCTGTTTTCATTTCCTGCTGACAAAGATAACCTATCTGTAAGTTATGTGCAAGATAAACTATAAGCTTTTATTTTGCACGTTGTGAACAGAAATATGTCTCTCACAAAGTTCTAAGTCTAAGTTTTGTGATGAAAACAATTAATGTGACAGTAACTTTAATATATATTTATCTGTTATTCATCAAATCAATATACAGGGTGGCCGATCACTTGACGTCATAAAAAAAAAATTAGGTCCGGTATGTTGTGGGGTATCCGAATCACCCCCATGTATGTTACGCGATTTTTTATAGTTTAGGAGTTATGAATTTTTTTCGATTTTATGAGAAATTTCGACTTGACCATCTTAAAAAATTTCTAAAAAAAAAAGAAAAAATTTTTTTAGAGTTTTATTTTTTGCAACTGAATTCGCATAAGTTGTACTTTTATGCATAAAATAATCAGCTTCGTAGCTTTGATGAAAGTTATGAAAATGTTGGTCTAAAGTCAAAAATATACGTTCCGTGAATTAGGACTTAAATTTTCAACTTTAATTTAAAAATCTAAACAGGTGACTTTATGATTTCTTAGTTAGTCTTAAAAATGCGCCAGACTCTCAGCTTTCATAATAATAATAAAAAAGCCGTACTTAATATGAAAAATTTGGCTAAAATCGGTCTTCAAAGACAGCAAGGTGGAGAATTCTTAAAGTTAGCCTGTTGATTAAAAAAAGTTTTTTATCATTCCTAAGGCTAATTAATGATTAGAAAATGCTGGAAACCTATTGTGTTGGTTGGATAAGAAAAGTTTTAGGCTTTTAAGTAAGAACAAGATCATAATGTTAAAATCATTTAATATTTTTAAAATTTATAATAAATGTTCAACGTGGCCACCTCCAGAATCAATACACATTCTATACCGTCGTAAAAAACGGCAAATTTTACCCGCAATAACAATGGGCTGAAAGGATAAGAAACTATATTGCTATCTCCCTCACTCTCGGTGGCATAAGAGGCCGATCGCAACCGATCAAAGCTAGTTCGTTAGTTACTGATCTCAGTTGAGGTCACATTGTGTTTACTGCTACTTGTGTCACCATTCGTTATTTCATTGCTGCTGAAGATGGCCACGTTGAACATTTATTATAAATTTTAAAAATATTAAATGATTTTAACATTATGATCTTGTTCTTACTTAAAAGCCTAAAACTTTTCTTATCCAACCAACACAATAGGTTTCCAGCATTTTCTAATCATTAATTAGCCTTAGGAATGATAAAAATCTTTTTTTAATCAATAGGCTAATTTTAAGAATTCTCCACCTTTGCTGTCTTTGAAGACCGATTTTAGCCAAATTTTTCATATTAAGTACGGCTTTTTTATTATTATTATGAAAGCTGAGAGTCTGGTGCATTTTTAAGACTAACTAAGAAATCATAAGGTCACCTGTTTAGATTTTTAATTTAAAGTTGAAAATTTAAGTCCTAATTCACGGAACGTATATTTTTGACTTTAGACCAACATTTTCATAACTTTCATCAAAGCTACGAAGCTGATTATTTTATGCATAAAAGTACAACTTATGCGAATTCAGTTGCAAAAAATAAAACTAAAAAAATTTTTTCTTTTTTTTTTAGAAATTTTTTAAGATGGTCAAGTCGAAATTTCTCATAAAATCGAAAAAAATTCATAACTCCTAAACTATAAAAAATCGCGTAACATACATGGGGGTGATTCGGATACCCCACAACATACCGGACCTAATTTTTTTTTATGACGTCAAGTGATCGGCCACCCTGTATAACAACAATAAACAATCACACACGTTAAGCAAAACACAATTATTTATTACATAGTATAAGACAAAGTCGCTGTCCACTGTCTCTATTCTTAGATCTTTAAAAGTACGCAAGGATTTTGATGCGGTTGTCTTTAGTAAATAGAGTGATTCTAGGGGAATGTTTATATGTATAATACATGCATAATATAGTAGAGGAACACTGATAATTTTGCAACCGTGCGAAGCCGAAGCGGATCGCTAGTTTATTTATAAAAAACAAACCATCGGCAATATCATTAAACAAACATTTTAAGTGTATATTACATGTATAATTACGGATAACATATGCGTCTTGATAGGTGTATACAAAATTTAAAATTTAATAATTAAACATCATAAATAAAAGGCATAAATTAAAGACAAAAGTTAAAACACTAAAGGAATAAGTACAATAAAAATAACAATTTTTTTTTAAATTGATTGTACGAAACCCGTGCCGTTCGAGAAGAATTCGCGCTTGGCTAATCGATAACTTTTTTTTTCAATTCAATCGGTTTACAAATCGACGACTGCAGAGATCTGACACGACAGATTAAAAAAGACATTCAAAGAGGTTGAAAAAGTCAATTTAAATAAAATTAATTTTGAATAACATTACTCATCAGATTTTTATATGTCTGAAGTTATTATATTTTATTGAATAAGCATAAAAATGAATAAATAATAATGTTTATTTATATAACTATCCGTATATTATATTTATGTAACTACCCGTATTTATTATTCAACAATCGATTTCAGCTTGAGGCAAATAATTAGTGTAGTTGTACGAGTGGAAAAATCGTTTTATGGTATGTTTACGTCTTTGTGGTTTCCTACAAGAACACATAAAACCCACAACCGTTGCAGTTTTCTGAGGTTCTCAGTTCGACTGTTTTCCTCAGAACTTTTTACTGGGTGAACCGCTTTCAATTATTATTTTTTAATCGCAAGGTCGTGCTTGTCGTGTGGTCCCATTTAAATTTAATTGCGATCTGAAAAGTACTTCTCGAGTTATATCTAATAATGCGTTTTTACTTGTATATTTTTTCGTCTACCTATGTTTTATTATGCCTCATAAGTTTTTACTGGGTTAGTTTTGATGATTCTTGTTTTAATCGGAAGCTTGGATGCTTTTTAAGTAACCTTTGATAACGCATAATTACTTTATTTACTAGACTATTTTTTTTTGTCTCTCAACGTTGTATTACTTGTCGATGTAATTGAAATCGGGTTTTTTCGTTTGCTAGCGAATACAAATATACTTACAAGACCTACCGTGATTGCTATTTTGATATCCCGACATTTCGGCGACATTGTAGACGCTATGGTTACGGGTAACTCTGAACGGTAAAAGTAAAAATATTACCCATACATGATTATCTAAATATATAAACTATAACAAGATAAATACATCCAAACATCGCTATGTACAACGAGAATAACAAGGCGCAGTGTGAATCAAATGCAGGGTGCGCTGTGAGGAGCGCCGAGGGCGCCGGCGCCGGCGGCTCGGAACCGTGATGGATACAGACCATTGTATTGAGTACGATCACGTTTAACTTATTGCGTTCACTGTGAAATTGTTTGTATTGGATAATTATTTAGACGACAATCAAAACTTTTTTGTGGAGAGGGAAAAACATATAAAACATCGCGATTTTGATTGTAGTGCAAATGTCAATTCGGACGAAAGTAAGAGCGTCTAATTTATATATTATTATTTTTTTATATAATTTTTATTCCTTGAAATAGCAATAAAATTTTGTTAAAATAATTGTAATTTTGTATCAAAACTAAAGTTTTAAGCTAAAATTCAACAGTATTTATAAACTGAATAAAACTTATTAATCCATTAAAAATTTAAATAACACTTAAAATTTATGTATCATCGCAGTTCATATATCAAAAGATCGTCAGTAAAAACAAATGTGCTTTAGACCACACGACTGAAGT
Source organism: Melitaea cinxia (assembly GCF_905220565.1). Lineage (NCBI taxonomy): Eukaryota > Metazoa > Arthropoda > Insecta > Lepidoptera > Nymphalidae > Melitaea > Melitaea cinxia. The sequence continues at coordinate 1,210,916 of NC_059396.1, read as the reverse complement.
AAAACTTTCTATCTTCAAACTTATATCTCCCTATCTACTTACGCTAACCTCGCCCAATCACACTTTTCGTAACGCTCTCGTCATGCATTCACCAGTTAACTCACCAAGTCATGCGTGCGTGAAGAAGTGTTACCTCAAAAACCGCGCTAGCATTCAAACTCGGAATAACTCTAAAACTTTATGAATACCACATCATAAAAATACCACAAACGCTTTTTACGAGCTGAAGATAACTCTACGAGAAGGTAAAAACTTAACTTAGATATTTTAGGGTCTAGCTGTGTGTTCCGAGCGTGTGTGCAGTTATATGTTTGAAATAGTCTTTCAAATAAGAGGCTAGCCTATTAGAGAATTGTTTAATCAATTAATTATAAAATATTAATAATTAATTTTATTTACAAAAATAAAAGCAATATATTTTTTTTTGTGGATGTCAGTAGAGCAAGCAATTATCTATAAAATGATGATAATTTATGTGGAATAATTTTGAGGTTTTTTCTAAAAACGAAGGCAACCTTAGCGTATATATGATGTATCTCATCTTGTTTTGTATCTTTTCTTGTTTCTGTATTTCGGTGTACAATAAGGAATTAATAAATAATATAATTTATAATAATATTTTTATTTTTTACAATAATACGATATTCATACATACGAACTCGGGTATACCAAGCAACACAGTTCATTAATGGCTTGACGATATTACGATATGCAAACTTAACTCCGCCATGTTACCTGGTGTCCCGCGGCGAAGGAGCGTTTGTGCATTAAAATGGACACTTCATTACCAATTTACGACCAAACCTTTGTGGTCACCGACGAACATTGCCGTGACAAATGCCACTAGGATTCCTTAAATCACTGTTTAATGGTCGCCGAGATTTTTTCGTCCGAAATATCTTGTGACAATACCGCTCTTTCATATTGATATGTGTGTGATTGTGTGGAGTGAATTTTGTTTGACTTTTTATTTTTTAATTATAAAATGATTTTAATTGTAAAAAGATATATTATAATAGAATATAAATTACTCAATAATACATCCAAATCCTTAAAAAGATAGTAAATATGACAGTTTAAAAACTAACTAACTCTAACAGATCCGATCATCTGAAATCAATAGAAAACAACGTTATTATGTATATTGAAATGAAATAAAATGAAAATATTTATTTCGCCATAAGGTGATGCACACACTTAACGAACGTCAAAAAAAACTTAACAATAAAACAAATAAAAGAAAGTTAAGGTAGCAAAAATATCAATAAATAAAATAAAAATTTACCACCTAACTACCTAAGTACATTACAAACTTAGGTACTATGCCTAGTGTAATCCATCCAATATTATTATCAATCTTCGATATCGTTATATGTTGCAAAGTTTCTGATTCCAAATTCCAGTTGAATTGAATATTCAAAGTTCAATTTGTAATGAAAAAAAAATTAAATTCGTATGATTTTTGAGATATGACATAGTTGGGTGTAACCTAGATATATGTAATGTTAGTGAAATCCTGTTTAAATTGTTATATTAATTTTAATTAATATCTCTATTAAATATCAGTAACATTAATTAGCATTTCAACCAAATCGCAACAAAACCCAGGAAGTTAGACAAACGGGCAAAGAAGGACAACTTCCTAATACCAATTTTAGTAACTTATAAAGCTTATAAACCAAAACCAGCCTTTATACTAAAAAGTACAAAACGCCTATAACCAAACATTTAATTAGCACAATTGTTGAGTCAAGATGGCCCTGCACTGGCGCCGGTGCCTAATATGGACGCGATAACGAGCGAACACTCCCCCATACACGGCACCATTGTATCACCATAACGATCGAGTGAACTCATACCGATTCGGAATCAATCCGGCTACCTCTGTGCCGTTAGAATCACGTTTATAGAGCTATAAGAGGCAATTATACTAGAATCGTTCAAAGACTGATGGGTATTCTATACACCCTTTCGATTTATCGTAGACAAGCATCCCGCCCCGGCTTCGCACGGGCATTTAACAAAAAATTTAAAATATTTTTTTCCTATTTTTTTTTTTTGAAAATATAATATAGCTATGTCACCTGCGAATAGTGAAGCTAGCTCCACAACAGTGAAAGAATTTTTTAAATCAGTTCAGTGGTTTCGGAGCCTATTCAATGCAAACAAACAAACAATCAAATCTTTCCTCTTTATAATCTAATATATAAAATTCTCGTGTCGCGGTGTTTGTAGTAAACTCCTCCGATACGGCTTGACCGATTCTCATGAAATTTTGTGTGCATATCGGGTAGGTTTAAGAATCGAACAACATCTATTTTTCATACCCCTAAGTTAATGGGGGGGGGGGTTAAGGAGATTAATAAAATATTATGAAATTTTGTGTGCATATCGGGTAGCTCTGAGAATCGGCCAACATCTAATTTTCATTCCCCTAAGTTATAGGATGGGGGGATTGAGAAGGTTAATAAAATATATGGCAAAACAACGTTTGCGGGGTCAGCTAGTATTAGTATAGATGTAAGAAGAAGCTACGGACACAACTTCGATTATTGCTACATTACTAAAATTTCACTGTTTTTTAACAAAATCAACAATATTTTTTATCGACGTTAACTGGGCGAATTCAAAGTGAGGTGTTGTGACAGCGTTTTGGAATACATTCCGATCATTCTCCTACATGGCAAAAGATGCCTGTGCTAGAGAGACGTCACAGTCTGAATCGATCTATCAATCAATATTTAAAAAATATATATATTCGTTACTGAAAAATAATTCTATTTTCTTTAAAATCTTATTGCTAACTCGTCGTTTAAATGTTAGAATCGAACAATTTAAAATATTTATTACTTTATTACCTAAAGACATCTCAAATCTATACTAATATTATAAAGCTGAAGAGTTTGTTTGTTAGTTTGTTTGTTTGGACACGCTAATCTCAGTGACTACTGGTCCGCTTTGAAAAATTATTTCAGTGTTAGATAGCCCATTTATTGAGAAAGGCTATAGGCTATATATCATAACGTTATGACCAATAGGAGCGGACCAATGAAGAGTATTTCAAAATCGAGTTTCTCTTCCGCTGCGTGCCCTGCGTAAACAGTAAAAGTTTTACAAAAATCATGTATGACAGAATTGTACTTATTCCACGCGGACGAAGTCGCAGGCTGAAGCTAGTACATAATAAATACACTCAGCAATCAAAAATGTAAAGCAGGAAAGCTTAATCGTTAAATTTATAGTTTTAAGTGTCCATTCAATGAACGTTCCACGATCTTCCCTCGTGAACTTCGATCGCGTACTGACAGACATCCCCCTAATGGCTTCCATTCAGTATCCTTCATAAAAACCTTACAAGCATTCATTTGATTGGAACAGACAAAAAACAAATAAAAAAACGAATTGAATTGAGTGAATGTGTTTTAGTACCATACCAGTTGTTTTGGTTCAGCCTCTGTTTATCGTATTGAGTTGTTCTCATGTATTAAAAACTATGGTTATGTTTATATACGGATTTTTTTATTTAAAAAAATGTTTAATAGGCTTAGGATTCTTAATTAAATTTAATAAAATATGGCTATCGTAACAAACAAATAAGGCAATGTAGTTCAGATAATCCTTTTTTATTCGCATGTAATATGTATTATATCATTTACAATCATTTCAATGACAATATAAGTCTTTAAAGAATAATATTGAGTCGTTGATTCTAATGTAAATTTTTCTCGATAGCAACTCTACTGGCTCAAAAATTTCTTAAATATCCATCGAGAAAAATATTCTGGAACATCTTCTTATTTCATCAACAGAATAACTTATGAGTCTCAATTATTACGTTACGCTGGACTACTTTACTCTACGCTTCAGTGGAAGTTTCACTCATTAACTTTAAACCAATATAATTTTAATAATTAAAATGACTATTTAAATACTTTTAAAGCCTAGTCGAATATATTTTTTTTTAATTTTTGACAAGCCCTATAAACTACGCTACGCTTCATCCTGTAATATCCCACTGATGGCATAGGCTTCTTTCCCCGTATAGGAGAAGGATCAGAGCTTAATCCACCACGCTGCTCCAATGCGGGTTGGCGAATGTATTCCCTACTATGAGTAACGATCGCTATCAGGTGTACATGATAACAACCGGGACCGACATATTAAGAACTGCGAATTGTCCAAAACAAGTCAATTATCAACCAACCATTGTCACAGATCGTGAATATCCTCCCCTGATTCCCTATAACTAGTTCCCTTAATTTTTTTTTCTTTCTTAATCTATACTAATATTACAAAGCCTAAAAGTATGTTTATTTGTTAAAACGCGCTAATCTTAGGAAATACTGATTCGAATTAAAAAACTCTTTTTGTTTTGGATTACACACTCATTTACCGAGCAAGGCTATATTTTTTAACCGACTTCAATAGAGGAGCAGGTTACTCAATTCGACCGTATATATATATTTTATATATGTTCGGGGATAACTTCGTCGCTTATGAACCGATTTTGATAATTCTTTTTTTGTTGGAAAGGAGATATCTCTGATGTAGTACCATGATAAGGAAACCAGGATCTGATGATGAGATCCCAGAGAAAACGAGGGAAACTCTAGAAAATCTGCATAACTTTTTACTGGGTGTACCGATTTTAATGATTTTTAATTTAATCGAAAGCCGATGTTTATCATGTGGTCAAATTTAAATTTCATCGAGATCTGATTACAACTTTTGGTGTAATCTTTGATAAAGCGTATTTACTTGACTATTTTTTCATCTGCCTACGTTGTATTACTTGTCGATGTTCGTTAAGTCGGTTTTTTTGTTTGCCAGCAAACACAATTATTTCCTCAAAGTAACGCCTCTGATACCGCAGAGTATGAGTAGTGACATTTAAACTAAGTGACAAAATACTTCTAATTTTAGTTAAAGCTTCTGTGCAACACTCGTTTGCTAGACGTTCGTAATTAGCCGAGACATAATTTAGTTACGGGCTTAAAGATAACGATATGATTACGATCACACCAGTCTTCGCCTGCAACCAGTTCCGTGTTGAAATCTGAGACTCTAATCACTGGACAAAGAATCGATATGTTGAAATGTTAATACCATCATACGATAAGCCTCCGTGAGAGTTTTATTTATGGGAAATTTTATTTTTGTTTAATGGATGTGGTGATTTGACAGAATATTTAATGACGTATTAAAATCTAATAGTAATGATGAGTGCCGTGTCTGTTCAGAATAGATTTCAGATGGTTTGAGAATTATTTGAATTTAATTTTAGAGTGTGTATAATTCTTTGTAGTAATAATAATAAAGTATTGATTACATTACAGAAGTTGATAAAGTTTCTTCAAAACTAAATATTTACAGCACACAAAACAACAAATATTTACAAATATGTGTGTTTGTTATATATGTCAATACTAGCGCTGTCATACGCAATTAGAAAGGAATTTATAAACAACAGATGTAACTATCGCGCCACCTAGCACATCGTTCGATAGTCACCTACCCTCATTTATTATATTACGCGAATTGTTCTGACATGTATAAAACGAACGGTGTCACCTCGGCTACGGCAGTCTTGGCTCTGGCTTGGCACGATACACTTGTTGTATCCTGCTAGTAGCTTAACCTAGACTCATTCAATAATTAATTTGTGCAGACGAATTAATTATTGCCTATTACGATTAATTTGGCTAGGCGGGACGTATAACTCGAGCAGTGAAGGTGAGCGTTGATGCGCATCTCAAAGGGGGCCTCCTTAAACCTACACCTGGGTCGCAAGTCCTAGGCACTGCTCTGAGTTACTCCTTCCGCCACACGATAGACTCGATCGGAACTCCGAAGAGCGTGCACGCATCCACGTGTTCGGTGGACGTTACAATTTTGTTATAATCTTTTTAAGTACTACCTACATAATATTGTAAAGAGTGTGAGTATAACCTACGCCCGCGCCCTGCAAATATAGAAAAGGAGCTTCCAATTAGTCGAAAGACTACATATAAATATTTACAACACAAAAACAAATTGTTTTTTGTGTTGTAAATATTTAGTAGTTTTTAGTAATTATTCAGTTTTAAATTTACACAGCCTTAGACTTCGTCTTTTCTTTTCATTGTACAAAATGCTTATCGTGTTTTAGGCCTCTATAAACTACGGTACGCTTCAGCCTGTAATATCCCACTGCTGGGTATAGACCTCTTTCCTGATGTAGGAAAAGGATCAAAGCTTAATCCAACACGCTGCTCCAATGCGGGTTGGTGGATATATTCCCTACTATGAGTAATGATGTTATCAGGTGCATGATAGTAACGGGGACTGACGGCTCAACGTGCTTTCCGAGGCAAGGTGGTCCCACAAGTACTGCACAAACACCCAGACCACGGCAAACATCTGTATGGCCAATACAAATGTTTATCATGTGCGGGGATCGAACCCACAATAGCCAGCGTAACAGCCACTAACCAGTGCTGTGACCGTTGCGCTAACGCGTCGTCAAACTACGGTAGCCACTTACTATTAGGTGAGTCGTACGCTTTTGCTGACCTAATTTTATTTAAAAAAAAATGTCGTCTGGCTCAAGATGTCAATTCAAGTTGTAACACACAATGACTGTTACGCCAAGTTAACTGACATCTCGATATGTCAACTCAAGGTATCATCACTAATGAGTTTTGGACTAAGTTAGTGTCCTTAAAACTCAAAATATCATTAGAATAAACACACATTCAAACTCACAGACATTTTATACATTTTGTCAGATCTGCTCATTGATCTATGACGAGAAGCGATCACATCGGTTATGACGCTGAGCAGGCGCCTGCTAGGAAACTGGAATTTAATATCTTTTAACTTTTAATATACCTCGAATATATTGACCATTGATCTGTATGATTTAAGATGGAACATTTTTCAAAATTTACATCATAATAGTACTATTTAATTCTTTCATCTTTAAGCCAAAACATTACAAAAATCTCGTCGTAACTGTAAGAGTGCCACACTAAAAACAACAAAAACATAATAACAACATTCAATTCAAAAGAGTTTCTAATTAATCAGAAACTCCTCACTTTAACTTAGGTGTTAGAATCGACTCTATTAACAATACAATAACTTCACGTATAACGTGGTTTCACTAACTTTGACAACTATGGCTATTGTTTTGAAAAATGTCGTATCAAATTTGAGATTATATAGCCCTTGTTTCTTCTTAGTAATAAAGGTATTGAGTACTGAAACCTATTACCAATAAGCTGGTATTTTATAATTTATATGACGCCGCGTTGGCGCAACGGTTACAGCCATGGATTTTGCCTGTTGCGCTGGCGGTTGCGGGTTCGATCCCCGCACATGACAAACATTTGTATTGGCCATACAGGTGTTTGCCGTGGTCTGGGTGTTTGTGCAGTCCTTGTGGGTCTCCCCGCCGTGCCTCGGAGAGCACGTTAAGCCGTCGGTCCCGGTTGTTATCATGTACACCTGATAGCGATCGTTACTCACAGTAGGGAATATATCCGCCAACCCGCATTGGAGCAGCGCGGTGGATTAAGCTCTGATCCTTCTCCTACATAGGGAAAGAGGCCTATACCCAGCAGTGGGATATTACAGGCTGAAGCGTAGCGTAGTTTATAGGGCTTGTCAAAAATTTTAAAAATTATTATTCGACTAGGCTTTAAAAGCATTCGAATTGTCATTTAATTATTAAAATTATATTGGTTTAAAGTTAAGGGTGAAGCTACCACAGATTCGGAATGTAGATTATGCTGCGAAGAATTAGCAAAAAACACCGCAAATAATCCTAAAACAGAAAACTCTGTGACTGCGAATGGTTTAAGTAGCAGCCGGCTGATATAGAAATATATTTATTGTAGTGTATTTAAATATCAATAATTGTTATATAATTAAAGTTAATAGTTTTGATTTTAGTATTCTTTTTATTGATTTTTGATTTGGTTGATAATTTGTTTTGTCACAATTGTTGAAACTAACATAGTTTAGGAAAAAAAATTAAATAACAAAAATATGGACATATGTTTGAATTATACGCTTCAGCCTGTAATATCCCACTGTTGGGCATAGGCCTCTTTCCCCATGTAGGAGAAGGATCAGAGCTTAATCCACCACGCTGCTCCAATGCGGGTTGGCGGATATATTCCTTACTATGAGTAACGATCGCTATCAGGTGTATTATGTCTGAATTAAATTATTATTATTATTATTATTATTATTATATTATACAAATATATACTATACTACACCCAGAGCCGAGACCACAACACAACCTCCGGAGCGGAAAGTAGGGTCACTGCAAACAGCATCGACGGCAAATTCGAGTTTCATTTCAACACTAATGTTTAACTATAAATATTTACCAAAATCGAACTAAAATCTTCGATAAAGCACGTTTCTTATATCTTTACACGCCTTCACAAAATTTTACTTTATTTTATCTTTTGCCGTTACAGCATTGTGAAATGTATGCTTTGAAATTTTCAACTATATACATACTGCAGGTCCAAATATAGAAATACCTTTTTTAAGTAAAACTTCTTTAAGTACGCTTCACTTGGGGAGTAAGGTGAAAGCGTGATGAGAGCGTTGCGAAAAGTGTGATCGGGTAAGGCCAACGGAAGTTGAGAGGGAGATATAAGTTAGTGAAGATAGAAAATTTTACTTCAGTCGTGTTATCTAAGGCACACTCGTTTTTTTTAAGTAAAACTTCTTTACGTACTCTTGACTTGAGGAGTAAGCTGGTGAATGCGTGACAAGAGCATTACGAAAAGTGTGATCGGGACATGGGAAGTAGAGAGGGATATAAATGTTAGTGAAGATAGAAAGAGGGTTTTACTTAAGTCGTGTGGTCTAAAGCACACTCGTTTTGTTTTTTTTAATTTCACAGTTTTTATATGTAACTTTTGTACTTACTATATAACTGTACCATGTACCATTTCCTCTGCCCTAATTTCGCCTAGATGAGATCGCTCATTAAATAAGGCCGCCTCTTGTACTTATCTCCTGTTATTTTTTTTTTTCTTTTAATATTGCTTATTCTTTATTTACAATAAAGAGTTATTATTATCATAATTATTAACAAGAATACAATCATGTTATATCACCGTTTTATCGTTAAAATATTTCAAACTTACATATATCATGTCTATTTCCTTAATGGAACGGAATCCTCTAAAACTATATTTAAAACCTTTCGTTCTTAATACCTTGTAATTAGGTATATTTTTGAATGCTTCATCTATTTAAGTGCATTAAAAATTTATGACAATGTCACGAAGTAATACGCAGTTGTTGAACTAGAAAGTCAACGATGATCGTGAAGAAATCGCTTCCGTTAGCGATGGTGGCAACGAAATTGTCCTGACATCTGTAAATGGAGTTTTATGGTCAACATGGCATATATATGGAGTTTTAGAACTACAATTCTTTTAGATATCGTCTGAAATAAAGCTAAAACATGTGCTGCTTTCGATTTTCAAACATGATGCGTTATTTTTTTTCCTATATTTTTCAAAATATACCTCGGCAAACAAGCATACGGCTCACCTGATGGTAAGCGATTACCGTAACTTATACAGTCTGCGAACCCAGAAGTATCGCTAACGCCTTTGCTGACCCTATCCTCAATTCCCCGAAGGAGCTCGGGTCAGAACTAAGCTATTAAAGTAATAAAAATTATAAAATTACATCATCAACCAAACCTATGCTTGTAAGGATACTCAACAATATCTTAAAACACTTACTGATCTGTTGATTAAGCTCTGATCCTTCTCCTACATAGGAAAAGAGACCTATACCAGTGGGATATCATAGGCTGAAACGTTACCAATCTATTCGACTAGTAAACATTTATATACCGTCATAAGTAACAATTATATCACAAAATAAACACTTCAGGACGATATCGGTTGATATCCGCCGATATTGGCCGATATCAGCCGATATCGTGCGTGCTCTATCAAAACCGATACGTGTCGAAATGATTGTGACGTGTTTGAAGAAATGCCACACGCACGGATATAATTACCCGAGAGGCGATGGAGATGCCGTCACGGAGGGCATTTAGGGCGATGTTTACAGAGCAAATACTGACTGAGCGTGTCATTGTACAAGTGAGAGGCGGATAGCGACTTTATAAAATGTAACAGAGATAGACCATTTGAGCTGATATTCCGTCCATTATAGCTGATATACGATCTAGGTGATAATTTTGTATAGAAATATACGTTTGGAAGTAATTTCTTACGAATGCATTTAAGTTTTCGTGACTTATAATTCACAATTAATTATATAAATTATAGTCTCTTTTGAATGCAGTTCAATTAAATAGTTTCATAGATATATTCGTGTTTCTTGATTTTGTTTCTTTTTAACCGACTTCAAAAAAGGAATAGTTTACTCAATTCGACCTTATATATATAGATTTTTTTTATGTATGTTCGGGGATAACTCCGTCGTTTATGAACCGATTTTGATAATAATTTTACATTTAAATTTCATCGAGATCTGATTAAAACTTTTTGAGTAATCTTTGACTATTTTTTCGTCTACCTACGTTGTATTACTTGTCGATATAATTGAAGTCGGTTTTTCTTCGTTTGCCTACAAACACAATTATATTTAAAATAAGTTCTTTTAAACGTGATAATGATAGTAAATATTTTATACGTTTATCTGATTCTCAAAATTTTACCGAAATGTTAGCGCCACGAAACACTTCTTTGCGGGCTGATTATTAAAATCTATAATTTTCCAAAAACAATATAAATATAACGATTTTTTTTAATCTGCTTTAATTATACAACCTTACGCTAAAAATATAAATACAAGTATCATAGATAATTATTAATAATAGATAAACATGAAGATCGCTCATTGCCTACACCCTGTTCTCACGCAGATGGTCAACTCTGGTATGCCATAAGTAACCAGAGCGATCGACACCCAGACCATGTGTACTCTACGAGATTAGCCGAATATCATGAGAACGTGACTCTTTAAAAAGTGCTTTCACGACCAATCATGATCGTATGAGATAAGATGTCTCTCATTTACCGATCTGCGTTTCGTTAATCTGTACTGTGCAACTGTATATCTTTAACCAGTCAGCAGTCAGTGATACTTACATTTAAATTAATCTACATAAATAAAAATTTATAGCTGAAATACAATTTCGTACATAAGTAACAAACGACTGGACCAAAATTAATAATTCTCTTATTCTTGCGTCCTGTATTATCAGGATAAGATACTAAAATGTAAGTTTAATGGTCTAATCTATAAAAATATATACTAGAACAATGAACCCAAAACTAAAAACCTTAATATATCACATACATATAATAAAATGGTAGGAAGGTCAAAACTGTATAGTGAATATTTTATTAAAAGAATACTTGGGGCGTGATTTACAATCGATACCGAAGCCAAAAATATGGTTTTTTGAATTTTTGTCTATTTGTCTGTATGTATGACCGGGATAAACTCAAAAAGTACTGCATGGATTTACTTCAAATTTGGCACGAATATTATTAAGAAGTTGGGGAAGTTATCAAGCTCTCACCTTTCGGGAACGAGCAGTAAACCTTTGTTTCTTCAACGCACTCTGTAACAACGTGTAATCTAACGACGCATATTTGAATGTTGTTGTTATTATGTTAATAACCATGTCATAAGCTAGCTTCACACTATAAATAAAGACATTCTATAGTATATTTAGTATCAGCAATGCATCCGCGCGAAGCCGGGGCGGGTCGCTAGTAAATAATAAAAGGTGTCAGTAGGAGATTATAAAAAAAAGCATGGCATTACGAATTTTGCTAGTATAGCTTATTGATATGACCGAGTTTGCATTGAAATATCAGGCGTTCTCGATAAAATTCAAGTAAATAGCCCTTAATAAGTTATTTTTATGTTTCATGTTATTTATGTGACAGTAATTAAGTAAATAGTTACTGTCCATTTAGCTTTATCCGGTTTATCATTGCAATATCACATGAGTGTTACACACACAAAACTCAAATCATACAAACAAATCGCTGATTTATCTATACTAATATTATTATGCTGAAGAGTTTGTTTGTTTATTTAATCGCGCTAATCTCAGGAACTACTGGTCCAATTTGAAAAATTATTTCAGTTTTAGATTGCCCATTTATTTATGGGGAGGGGGGGGGGATAGGCTATATAATATTTAAGTACCTCTTTTTTCCTTAAATTAACATGGGGGAAACCGGGGGCGCACATCTAGTTATAAATAACCTTTGTAGATATCTAGATACAATTCCTATAGATTACGTCCAAACTATAAATAAATAAATATTCACACAATCGTCTGTTCCTAAAATAAGCAAATTAATGCTTTACATAAAGACATTTTTTTTTTCGATAAATATACATATAAATAATACTTATATATTAATGAATACGTATATTACACCGAGACTCAAGCGGGAATCGAACCCGCAACCCGCGGAATAGAAAGTAGGGCCTCTACAAACTGCGCAAACGTCCTAGTTAGCTTATCAAATAGTAATTTAATTAATACAGCTAGATAAATCATTAAAAAATGTGATTAATAATTTATTTTATACCAGCTGTGCCCGCGACTTCGTCCGCGTAGAATTTAACAAAAAATTATTCTTCAGTTCGCAGAGCTATAAAATAAATAAATTTCTAAAATAAAAGTAGCCTAAGTTACTCCTTACTAAATCAGCTATCTTTTAGTGAAAGTCTCGTCATAATCGGTCCAGCCGTTTCAAAGATTAGCGGGAACAAACAAAGAGACAGACAGACAAAAATTGTAAAAAATGTTATTTTGTTATATGTACCGTGTATACAACCATATGCATTTAGTAAAAAGCGGATACTTTAATATTACAAACAGACACTCCAATTTTATTATTTTTATATAGATATAGATGTCTTAATAATTACCAATTAACTTTTTAATATTAATTAATTTCACGGGGTGATAAAAATAAATTAGTTTAATATGAAATCGTTACTCATAGTAGGGAATATATCCGCCAACCCGCATTGGAGCAGCGTGGTGGATTAAGCTCTGATCCTTCTCCTACATGGGGAAAGAGGCCTATGCCCAACAGTGGGATAATACAGGCTGAAGCGAAGCGATGAAATAGTTTTTGTGGATAGTAAATATAGATCGTCGAATGAAATTTAAATTAGCAAAAATGATTATATTTTAAACTAGCTTTTCCCCGCTGCTTCACACGCGTTAATTTAAGGAACACGGCCTTACAAATAGCCTTAGCCTACCTCGATAAATAGGCTAAAACAATTATAATTCTTCAATTTGAACCAGTAGATACTGATATACGCGTTTAAAATAAACAAACGTTTTAGCGTCATAATATAGTATAGATTATTTAATTAAGTTGCTTTTATTGTTATTAATATTCTAATATTTAGCTAAAATACTTTTGCATGGTGATTTTAAATATTATCCCCGCTTACATGACAGTAAAAGGCATATAATTAGATCACATATATGTATGTACATATAGTAAAGTAGCTAGACTTAGTAAGGTGAGATGATCAGGCTATAAAACACTCAATTTTTTGTAGTCTCAACTGTGACCGTATGTGATACCATATGGACATATATTGTTGATGTAACAAAACAACAATTTCCAACGAAATTTGAATCAAAAACGTAATTTTACTCAATTTTGATTTTTTTACAAAACCATAGTTCATTTATAACTAAATCAAAATTATTATAAAACAACGTAAAACGAAACTCAATCAATAAACACAGTTACACATTAATATTTTCGGCGTAAGATCACAAAATATTTTAAAATCGAATCCCTATCGAATCAAACACAGTGTTGATCCGTGTACTCTGTTGGAAAACACTTGTGTCCGACGTCCAATTAGCTGGTGGGGAATGGAGATAATTGGGGTCCGGGACCGGTTATTCTATCGGAACTTTTTCAACGCGTTCGGGATGTGCGTCGTGATACTTGGAAGCATGCGACATTGCAGAAAGGCCGACCATTTTTTGATGGTGGCACGAAAACTCGAACGAAAAAAAGGGTGTTTTATTTGTGATAAATACTTTTTTTTGTTGTTTTTAAAATGAAACTGAAATAATTTAATAATTAAGTTTTTGTATAGATAACGTAAAATACTTAAATTGAACCGTTCTATTTACTTATTTAAAAAATAAGCAGCATTTAAATCTTATATAAACAGGGAAAATAGAACGATACGATAAATAAGTTTCTTATGATAGGCAAAACATACATTCGCAGTAGACATTTGAAATATTGTTTTAAAAACTTAATCTCTGTATGAATAAGATTTTTTCTTCGCTATTTCAATTATGTAAGTTTTTAGTACTCATTAACAATAATCTGAAGGGTAAAACTAAGTTTTTAAATTAAGTTAACATAATTATTACGCAAAAGTTAATTTGCTGAGAATTGTTGTTCTATGACAAATTTTGAGATTAAGCAATAATAACTTATAAAATCCTAGAAACTGTACAATTAAAGTCATTATAATATCTAAAAGTTAGTATCAACAAACGGAGTTCCGTTTAACCGACAAAACTCGACATGGTTGAGACAAACTTAACCGAAAGCCCAAAAAAATTGCTCGTCAGACTTAATTACACCATAAAGCTGTACGAGACGACACGGGGCTTATTATAATGACGTATTAGGCTATAAACGGTGTAGTTGTTTGTATGATCGCAACCACGATTCAGGCTGTAATATCTCACTACTGGGCACCGGCCTCTTTCTCCATGTTGGAGAAAGCTTGGAGCTCAATCCACCACGCTGCTCCACTGCGGGTTGGCGTATATACCTATATCCTACTATGAGTAACGATCGCTATCAGGTATATAGTATATAGCAACCGAGATCAACGTCTTAAAGCACTCTCCGAGACACGGTGGGGGACCCACAAGGACAGATAACCAGATCGGAATGAAATATTTGCACCAATATTTTTTTTCTGAAGCCCAAAAAATTTTTATTGATGAGACATAATTACACTATAAAGCTATGTGAGTCGACGCGGGGCGTATTACTGCCATGTTATATTAAGCTACAAACTTTGTAATTGGTTTTTTGTATGTTGTTACATAAAAATTGTTATAAATATATTTTAACGTTAGCTGATGACGTCTCATAAATAAAATAAATTATTAAATTCTAGTATTTTTCGTGATCTGAGCGTTTGTGCCAGTATTTCATTTATTTATCACTTCAACTCTATGTAAACGCAAAACCCTACATACATGTAACTATCATTTTGACCAAAAACGGCTTCACAAGTTTCGCCAGTTCAACGAACATTCACTCGTTAGTCACACGCGTGGGCCCGGTGACAGTGAATCAGAGACAAGCAGACAAGTGTATAAATAGTGAAACAATAGGAACAAATGATCTGAATTGTTGTACAAACACGCCGATCGCTTGTTCCGTGGGCTTGATGTGTTTCAGCTTTGAATTAAGTGAACGTTTATAGAACTTGATCTAGATGTATTTACGATGTTGACTCGTGTTGACAATTCATTAAAATATTAGACGGAGTGCCATTCTATGTAATGAATGTAAATGTATGTAACAAAGTTATTGAGCTTGCGTTGTGTAGTATTAATTCATTTTTTTTTGGTATCGCAGGGAACCCATTTACGGGTGATATCCAGGATGCCCGGGTAGGCATTCCTAGACCGTATGTCGGCTTCAGCACTTGGGGGTGCAATACCGACCAAAACCCCTGCGAGAGCCTTCAGCCGCTTTAATTGGAGGGTCCCGGATCTGCAGGCAACAGGAAAAGGCCAGGCTTCTCCTCTATGAGGACTGTCCGGCTCACCTCGGAACAAAAGTCTTTTAAATTTTACTGTATTAAACTTGAGCTTTGAATTGGACAAACGTACTCAACAGAAACGAATCGGAAACCTCACCCAATATGAATCGGAAACGACAGTCCATGGACACCTGTCAAATCCGGCAACCGTACTCACCACAGGAACACAACACCACTTTAGAGTAATACTATTTAACTGGGATCTTCTGTGAAGTTCTTCTGTGAATTTACTATTATATATAAAAGAAACCAAAACATTCCCAACGTTCAAAAAATTAGTTATAAAGCATTACGATAATACTGAGGGCGATTCCAATTAAATTTATTTATTTATTTCATTTATAATTTTTTTGATCGCAGAATTGATTGTAAATGCTATGAAATACTGTTGTTATATATATTAGTTTATAATATTTTATTAAATTATTCTAATGTATATATGTATTGCTTGTAAGTATTAATGTGTAGATATTTGTATGTAAGTTTATTATAATATAACTGCACCACCTACCCGATCTTCAAATACTCGTAAATAATACTCAATCCTATTTCAGGTTGTCTGGAAGAAATGGCTTACTAGCCATAAGACCGCCTCTTGTACTACACATCCTTAAGTTGTCTGTATTATTATTATTTTGTATTTTCATATTGTGGTATACAATAAAGATTAAATACACGATAAAATACCTAACATAGCGATTGGGTTACTTAAAACGTTCGTCATATATGGATAGTATAGACTAGTGTCCTAAATTCACTATATCACAAACAAACGTTCATCTTTAGCATTTAATATTTTAAAAGATAACCATTACTCTACGAGACAAGGCGCATAAGTTATTGTCTTGCCCACTGTTACCTTAATACCGATTCCGACATTACCAAATAAAGAATATTACGCAATGGAGTATTTTGTATGTAAAGTATTCTGACCAAACGAACTCCATAAATGATTGATTTTGTTAATAACTAAAATTTATTAAGTTTTTATGTTAACTAGTGGTCGCCGAGTGATCGAAATTCGACCATAATTTAACCACAGACATAACAATAAACAAAAGAGTATATATGCGTGTGTGTGTCAAATATATGGTATGGAATGTGTGGATTTTTTTTTTATTGATCAAATTTATTTTTTATCGCTGTGTGGTTACGGCAGTAAGAATATAACCACCTCCTCTCTTCCCGTGGGTGTCGTAAGAGGCGACTAAGGGATAACACAGTTCCACTTCCACCTTGGAAGTTAAAAGCCGACCGATGGCGGGATAACCATCCAACTGCTGGCTTTGAAATACACAGGCCGAAGACGGGCAGCAGCACTTTCGGTGCGACAAAGCCAGCCATTCGGTCACCAACCCGCCTGCCCAGCGTGGTGACTAAGGGCAAAACACATGAGTTCATTCCAATTTTGGCTCGAAATTGTGGAGGCCTATTTCTTCACTATATAAACTATAAGTGTGCGAAATTTCATACTCCTGCGTCCACGCAATTTTCGTAAAAAGGGATATAAAGTTTTGATATATAGGTAGATACTTTGTAAATATTATATTTCAGTAATGATAACAGTTTTGTTTAAAAATCTAACATCTACACATATATATAAATAAATAAAATTGGAATATCTGCTTGTTGATTAGACTGTCTGTCTGTCTGTTTGTTTGTTCCGGCTAATTTCTGAAACGGCTGGATCAATTTTGACGGGAGTTTCACTGGCAGATAGCTGATGTAGTAAGGAGTAACTTAGGCTACTTTTATTTTAGAATTGTATTTATTTTATAACTCTACGAACTGAAATATAACTTTTTTGTTCAATTCCAAGCGAATGAAGCTACGGACACAGCTAGTTTTCAATAAATTTTAAATAAAAAATAATAATATACAAAACCTCATTTCAACTTCTTGACACACACACGTCAATAAACAGACTTGTAACATTACAAACATAATAAAACGTTTACACAAACAACTATAAACATGCAATTATAATGCATGTGCTACGAACCATTAATGTACATGCAAGACATCATTGACATTACCGACTCTTGGGTAACAGGATAGTTACAAAATTTTACTACCCACTTCCCGCTCCGACCGATAACGCGGTCACGAAGATATAACCAATATTACCTATGTAATACTGCATATATTACAGATATTACCGGCCAAGATACATGCAAATAGGAACCCTAACGAGCCCTACGCAGAGCGCCATTACAGATTATTTATTGTCTATGATTATTTCATCGTTAACATGTTTTGAGACAGATTGACAAATATCGTCCAATTTGGTTTTGTTTGTTGCAGATTTAAGTGCGGACAGGTGGGAATGGTAATACCAAACGATTGCTTGAGCACATCAATCATCACTTTAATATTTTCTGACACTGATAACGACCAGCTCATGGGCAAAGACCTTTTCTTTTGAAGAAAGGTTAAACTTTAATCATCTTAATCAATAAGGCTTACTGTGGTTTGGTATTAGTTATTTAACACATACAGTTTAAATTCATTAAAAATCTATAAATATGCAAATATGTCATTATCGCTGCTCATGTTATACTAAACTGAACTGTATTAGCCTGCGAATTTTCCATAGCAGGGTTTTTTTTTTAATATTTTATATAACTTAGTCGACAAAAAACCGTACGGCTTACCTGTTGGTAAGCGATTACCATAGCTTATAGACGTCTGCACCAGAAGCATCACAAGCAACCCCAATCTTCCCTAGGAGCTCTGATCCCTTACTCGCCATAGAAACAGAACATTGCTTGAAAGCAATGGTTTTTAGCTGTGATCTTCTGTAAGGTCGAGGTACTTGCCCAGTCGGGCTGGTCCAGATTTTGAGCGGGATATATCCTACTGTGCCCTACTTCAGCTAAAGGTCCTTTCTCCATATACATAGGTCACTGTTCTACTGCAGATTGGCAAATAATTCTACCAATATAAGTAACGATCTCTGTCAAGCGTTTATGATAACAACTGGGACAGACCGTCTAACTTCTCCCACGCATTGTTGGGAAAACCATTTGCATATACTTGATCAGCAACAAATATGCCCTTAGTAAAACTGAATAAAAATTTTATTGCCAAGTCTGCCTTCTTCTTAGCACTCTTCCACGTTGCGCAATCTTTTGCATCACTCTGGATAAGACCATTGGCTCTCATACCCTGTTTACGGCGTCTAGCCATCACTTCAAACGTTATTATGTAATTGAGTTCCAAAGTATCAGAAAATTATCGGTTTGATCACTGTGCAAAAACTAAATTGATGAATTCTCAATAATGGCAAGGTTGATTGATGACAAGTATGGCGAGTAATAGTTATAGTATATAATGTGGATCACATGGATTTTTGCAGTAAATTTTGTAATGGGGATCTATATACACAATAATATATCATGTTGTATGGAGATTTATAAATACCTATCTATACAAGTAAATAAAGTTGGAGTGTCTGTTTGTAATATTAAAATAACTGTTTTTAATTATGTATACTATAAATTTAATTTCTAATCATTTTTGTCTGTCTGTCTATCTGTTTGTTCCGGCTAATCTCTGAAAGGGCTGGACCGATTTTGATGGGACTTTCACTGGCTGATAGTTGATGTAATAAGGAGTAACTTAGGCTACTTTTATTTTAATTTCTTTTATAACTCTGCGAACTGAACGATCAATATTTTGTTTAATTCCACACGAACGAAGTCGCGGGCATAGCTAGTCTTATATATAAAATTTTCGTGTCAGTGTTAGGGGCCAAATTCCTCCGAAATTGCTTGACCGATTCTTATAAAAAAATTGTGCATATTTGGTAGGTCTGAAAAACAGTCGTAAACTATTTTTTAAGCCCGTAAGTTATAAGTGTGGCCTACATATATATAAATAATATATATGGGAAACATAGCTAGTAAATGGATATATTTCCGAAAAACAAAATGAATTGTTATGAAGTTTGCCAGATACAGCAGTTAATAATATATTATACGACTGTAGTAGGTATGCAAACAAGCGCACGACTCACACGATGGTAAGCGGTTACCGTAGCTATAGACGCTTGCAACACCAGAAACATCGCAAGCATGTTGCCGATTCTACACCTGACCCTCCCCGTGAGCTCTGGCCACCTTATTCGCCACAGCAAAACATCACTACTTGACAGCAATGTTACTTAGCTGTGATCTTCTGGTAAGATTGAGCTACTTCCCCAGACGGGCTCCTGCTGTGCCCTACCTCGATAAAATAACTGGACACTATATAACTGTGTTTGCTAGCAAACGAAAAAAAAACCGACTTTAATTACATCGACAAGTACTAACAACGTAAGAAGACGAAAAAAATTAACAAACGCACTAGTCGTCACTACGATTTTCGAAGGTTCCCCTTGGTTTATCTATGATTCCAACAGCAAATCCTGGTTTTCTTATCATGGTACCAACGTTAGGATATCTCTTTTCCAAAAAAAAAAGAATTATCAAAATCGGTTCATAAACGACGAAGTTATCCCCGAACATATATATACGGTCGAATGGAGTAATCTCATCCTTTTTTGAAGTCGGTTAAAAAGGAATACTAAACATGATTTCGAATAATCTCACATGAACAAAAACCGGAAGTAAGAACACAATGTACCGTTCACCCAAAAGGATTAACTCAAATCTATGAATATTTACAGAATACCACAATGGAGGACAAAAAATGTCCCATTCAATATTATGATAATATTTCTACTAGAAATTTTAGTTCATCTTCTATCCGATTATAAAGTTGACATTGATGAATGCAATTATTTATAATTAAATAAGTTATTTATAGACTTACGATTCAGTCTGTAACATTCCACC
Source organism: Melitaea cinxia (assembly GCF_905220565.1). Classification (NCBI taxonomy): domain Eukaryota; kingdom Metazoa; phylum Arthropoda; class Insecta; order Lepidoptera; family Nymphalidae; genus Melitaea; species Melitaea cinxia. Next base: position 1,190,211 of record NC_059396.1, on the reverse strand, counting down.
ACGCCGCTCCAATGCGGGTTGGCGGATATATTCCCTACTATGAGTAACAATACCTACCAGATGTACATGATAACAACCGGGATCGACGGCTTAACGTGCTCTCCGAGACACCCCACAAGGACAAAAATCCGGAACCGGAAAGAAATACTTGTAAATACTCCAAGCTGGAATCGAACCGCCGGTGTGTAAGCGCCGACACTTTGTTGATTCATCACGAACAACATTTTCAACAACAACGTACGTTGTGTTTATTGTTACTAGTGGTCACCGTGGTCGAAATTCAACCATTATTAGTTTGAATTATAATTTTGAATATTAATAAGTTTCTGTTGTCAAAGACTATAATAATTAACAAAAAAGTATATATGCGTGTGTGTGTCAAATTCGTGTGTGTGTAGTGTTTCTTTTAATTTATTTTTTATGATTTATTTTATTTATTTTATGCATAATTAAAGAAAAGTATCACAATTCTGCACTCCTTCTCTATATAAACTATAAGTGTGTGAAATTTTATATTCTTCCGTCGTAAAAAGTTTCGTAAAAAGAGGTACCTACAAAGTTTTTGCTGCATTAATATATAGATTAATTTAAATTTATATCAGAAGAGAACTTCGATACAAGACCATTTGTCCATCTGACTGTTATGACCTATAATAATAAAATATTTCTTACATGCTCAACGCAACTTCTTGAGACAACTTGAGACCACTTGATCTTCAACCATTGTTGTAACCAGGTCGGCATCATTCCGTCAGAATATTACAAATAAATCAAGCTGTTATTAAGCTTCTTTGGACTTATTCAGTAATAACTTTAAGCTGTATTTAATGACAACGTGATGACGGGAAGTCGATTGAATATTGAGTAAAAAAAACAACCATGTTACTTTTATTTTAATGTATCAGGTTCACAATACTGTTACTTCAAACTGACATCATTTATATGAGAATTTTTTGTCAAAAACTATGAGTATAAAATTACGACGATCCCTACTAATATTATAGATGTGAATGTAAGTTTGTTTGTTACGCTTTCACGCGAAAACTACTCAACCGATCATTATGAAACTTTGTATACATATTCTTGGAGGTATTACAAGTAACATAGGATACTTTTTATATGAAAAAATTCAATTCGAGCGAAGTCGCGGGTTAAAGCTAGTATATAATAAAAATATTCTTAAAAATGTGTTGTGATGTTAAAAGACGGTGTATAGTCACATTAAAAAGTAAGTACATGAAAACTGATGAATTCATTTGATACATAAAAACAGCAAAATCAACACACTTTTTTATTGAAAAGAAGTTTTTTTTTTTTTTTGTTGTTGTTATTTTAGTTCATTTTATATCCTTTTTTTTGTTTTCTATTGTCAACATTTTCTAAATACTGACAGCCATATCGTCGTAAATTAATACATCGGAACATAATGTGTTCACTCGCAAACGAAAAAAAAAACCTTCAGTTACAAGTAATACAACGTAGGTACACGAGAAAATACTCAAGCAAATACGCGTTATCAAATATTACTCAAAAAGTAGTCATAAGATTTCGATTAAATTTAAGTGAGATTACATCACAAGCATCAGCTTTTGATTTTAATAAGAATCATCAAAATCGTAACACCCAGTAAAAAGTTATACGGTATAATATAACGTAGGTCGACAAAAAAGTCAAGTAAATACGCATTATTAGATATAACTCGAAAAGTACTTGTCAGATCTCAACTAAATTTAAATGGGACCACATGACAAGCACCACCTTTCGATTAAAACAAAAATCGGTCAACCCAGTCAAGAGTTCCGAGGTAATATACATAAAACATACTATCGATTTGAGAACCTCCTTCTTTGGAAGTCGGTATAGTTTCCATACTTAACGCCAATAAAGACCCTATTCATGTAAATAAAAAAAAAATCTGTATTCGATTTACCCGATCAAGTACCATTCACATTGTTCCATAGGAATTCTCGTTCTATGCAAACAATAATTGATTGCACTTTAAAATTTATTTTCTGACTTCGCGAGGGTAAGCGACCGGTGACTCAATCGACTTGACCACAACAAAAAAACGTATACACAACGCAAAGAACAAGCATTTTATGCTTTATGATTTACGCAATTAGATTCATTTTTCGTTGCAATATGTTTTGAGTTATAACGTAATGTATATTTAGTTCGCTGGTCTAAATCTGTAGTCAGCGACACCGCCCTTTCCTTACATCTAGTACTATTTATTCACACCCTAATTTTAGCAGTTCATTGATCAATGATGAGGTGAGCTATACCTCAGCGAGTAATTCTATGCTGAGTTAACTTTGTTGAACGTACATAGATAATAAATAAATATATAACATACACACACTGTCGTCTGTTCCTATGGTAAGTAAATTCTTGTGTAACAGCCAACTGTTTATTCATTTTTGTTTTTCGAATAATCGGGTTTTAAAAAATTAAGGTCAGCAACGCGCTTGCGATACTTCTGGTGTTGCAGGCGACTGTAAACTACGGTAATCGCTTAGCATCAGGTGTGCCATATGCTTGTTTGCCGACATAGTTGTATAAAAAAAATTACTATACTTAAAATGAATTTTATATTAATCCTATAGTTTGCGTAGCGAATGTATTTTATAAAAAACGACCGTATAATAAAACCTATATAACATTTTATAAACCCAAGTCTTTTTTAGAGAAGAAAAAGAAAGAGTCGTATGTATATCCCACTTACTTAACTAAACTTATATAGATTACAAGCTTTTGCCTGCGACTTCGTCCGCGTGGAATAGGAACAATTCTGTCATACATGATTTTTGCAAAACTTTTACTGTTTACGCAGGGTACGCACCGGAAGCTTTCAAAAGAAAAAAACCCATTTCGAAACATTCTTCATTAGTGCACCGCTCCTATTGGTCTTAGTGTGATGATACATAGCTTATAGCCTTCGTCGATAAATGGGCAATCTAACACTGAAAGAATTTTTCAAATCGGACCAGTAGTTGCTGAGATTAGCGCAATCAAACAAACAAACTCTTCAGCTTTATAATATTAGTATAAAATATACTTAAATACTTTAAAAGTAACGCGTAACTACTCAGTCGTAAATTCAATTCAACGTTATCGATTATCTAATAAATATATATTTTTATGTGACAGCTGTTAAAAGTTCATAAACACCACTTAAAGGTAATTAATGTATACAACGTGGTAACAAGATAAAAATAAATTGTATTGTAAAAAAAATGTTATTACAATCTAAGGGGATCATTCACGCCTCGACGGTCGCATGAGCGGGTTCAAACTTATACGACAGAATCTATTGTCGTGACATAAGCTTGACGAGCGTAAGTATTGTTGACGTGTCATTTATTTTATATTGACATTTTAAATTGACTGTATTTGGTTTCTTTTCTACTTAATGGGCAAAATCGTCTGTGCTATTCCATCTGTCAAGAAACTAAATGAATGACCAATGCTATACAAACTGCTACCACAACATCTGGTACTTCAATTCGATTTTCTGAAAGATTGTACTGCTTTATTGTTCTGTCTTAATGTGTAGTATTTTGTTTAAAATTAACATCTTTCACTGACTAATGGGTTCTTCAATATCTACAAAAAGTCTTGAGGATAATTCTGTGCCATTTACTCAAAGTTTTTTCATTAAGTCACTTGAATGGCTTGCTTTATTCATTAGTCACTAATATATCGTTACAAAGATCTTAAGACAGAGAGTGGAGTGTAAATTAATTACAGATAACAATCTTAATTTGTAAGAGTTATCAGCGCAATTAGTGCGATACGAGGTATGATAAATTATTCTACATTTTACGTCACAAAGGTTAGAAATTATACTTTAAAATAAATTTACATTTTTGATACAAATTTTTAAAACCTCGTATTAAAATCAGCTAGAATGGATTTTCATTTTCATAAAATTTGCTATTGATAATTAAGGTTTTGTTTTTTGAAGTGAAATTTTAAATCGTTGTGATTTAAAACTCGATGAAATGAAAATGTGTCACGTTAACAAAATCTATCACAAATGTATAGGAGAGAATGAGATAGAATATATTACTGCTTAAACCGTGGAAGCGACGCGTTTTGCATGGCGCTTGTGACCTTCTTCACAAGACTGATCATCGTCGATAGAACAAATCGCAACGGCCTACCTTGCTATGAATATTTAGAAGTTTCACTTCTATCATGTGTGAATTACACACATGCACACACACGCACACACACACACACACACAGGCGCGCGCGCACACACACACACACACACACACACACACACACACACACACAGGCGCGCGCACACACACACACACACACACACACACTTTCTTTTTGTACGTGTAGTTAATATTAATTGTAATAATTACAATGGCACGAGCCGTATCTGTGTGAGGCAATAGTCGCTAAATTTAATAAAAAGATAAAAAATACATATTTTAATATATTTGATTTGAAAATAAAACTGATACATTGTCGTACTAATGCAATTATAATTACTAAAATAACGATTGACGCCGCGTTGGCGCAACGGTTACAGCCATGGATTGTACCTGTTGCGCTAGCGGTTGCGGGTTCGATCCCCGCACATGACAAGCACTTGTATTGGCCATACAGGTTTGCCGTGCTCTGGGTGTTTGTGCAGTCCTTGTGGGTCTCCCCACCGTGCCTCGGAGAGCATGTTAAGCCGTCGGTTCCGGTTGTTATCATGTACAACTGATAGCGATCGTTACTCATAGTAGGGAATATATGTGCAAACCCGCATTGGAGCAGCGTGGTGGATTAAGCTCTGATCCTTCTCCTACATGGGGAAAGAGGCCTATGCCCAGTAGTGGGATATTACAGGCTGAAGCGAAAAATAACGATTAGAAAGTGCTTTTGAAAACGACTTGAATAATGAAATTTTCTTATTTTGATATTGTTTCTTCTCCTTTTAAACTTTTTTGTGTTCAATTCTTACTCTGCTATATTTGTTAATAATGTTTGTATATTTAATATCTGTATATATATATATTAATTGATATTATATCAAAAAACGAGTGTGCTTTAGACCACACGATTGAAGTAAAACTTACGAAACATAACTCTTTCTCTTTCTATCTTCACTTACTTATATCTACCTCTCAACTTCCGTTCGCGTTCGTCACGCCTTCACCAGCTTACTTCCCAAGTGTGCGTAAAGAAATTTTTACTTCAACAAGGATTCATTTCCTATATGAGTAATACATTACTGTGTTATGTACACATGTTAAACATTTAAAAGAACTACAAAGATATGATAAAAAAAATATGCTTATTATTTAAGTATATATGTCTGTACACTCTGTAGTACTTCACGCAAACACCATACACTCGGTATCTGAGTGTAAACAAGTGTCACAGATTATGTCACAGCCATGTGTGTCAGTCTTCCGTTCATTTAGTTAAAAAACTGTACCATTCTTTAGAGACAATACAATGTGAAATTTTATCGTTCAAATTTTAGTCATTATAGTTCTAAACTTAATTTCTCTAATAAACAATATAAAGATAAAATCAATTAATCTATGAGTCTGAGTGTAATATTTGTGTTTATAAATCGATATATGTATTTTGAAGATCACAGCTAAATAAGAGTGCTATCAAGCAGTGTTGTGTTCCTGTTCAGAGCTTATTTAGGGTCGGCAACGCGCTTGCGATGCTTCTGGTGTTGCAGACGTCTATAAGCTACAGTAATACGGGAGCCGTACGCTTATTCGCCGACCTAGTTATATTTAAAAAAATTATCATTTATATATTTATCAAAAATAATCGTAATATCAATTGCCTGTTACTAATAACACAATTATTGTTCCTTTTAATAAAAAACAAACAAACATTTAAATAGCTTTTTAATATAAGTATAGATATAAAATTCTATTTTTATACTCTACTGGACACGATTCTCAAACGTGGTTGAACAGCACGCGTTGTTTCCTAGCCATTTTGATTGACTGGCAAAAGGTAAGGCAGTGTGTTTAACAATTAATGGGACCCGCCACGTCATGGGGTGGCGTAGCTAATAGTGTGAAACAATGTCTTCTAAGAATCCCTTACCTGTTGTCCTTCACACTATTTCAAAATCACCGGCCGCCATTTTGAAATGCCGTTCTATGTAAAGCATTGTTAGGAATCATTTTATATTTAATATTTTTGTTTTTTTAATATCATGATGAAGTAGTGAATGGTAAGTAATTTCACAACTGATCATGTGTACTTATGTATTGTTACATGATAAATGAACGCCTCACGTCCCTAAATACCGGGTATTAAGAATATATCGGAGCAGAGTCAAGTTGTGAGGTGAAGTAGGAGCCGATATAGGTAATGAGGTAGCCTGTCCTCAGTAGTGACGTTTATGGGTTGATTCAGTTCAACAACCTTTAATAAGAATGTCAGCATATCCAAAAAAAAAAAAACAACACAAACATCAGAACACGTCAAAAATCTGCATGACCCATACAAACAATTGTCTAAATCTTAATCATCAGTTGGACATGTAAACGTGGAACTATAATTTACTAAATTATACTTACATATTCATACAATAAAACATTAATAATTTCATATCTAAATTAAAATATCTCAATCTGAATATATAATAACAACAGGACATTGTAGCTATCACTCACGGCCGCGCTATCTCCCGCACACACTATAAATATTCAATGACAATGCGCAGCACGATGAATAACACCCCGCTACAGTGGTAAACGTTAAATCCAGTCGGATTTCAATGACATCGTCTTACTGCCTTGTACGCACTGTACACGTAGTGAAAGCATGTTGTACATTACAAAATGTACTAAAAGGTTCAATACGATATAGAAATGTACAATTATTTTTAATCAAGTTATCAATTCTGATTTTATGTACGGTGTGTGTTATTAATCGACTTCAAAAAAGGAGGGAGTTACTCAATTAGACCGTATATATGTATATTTTTTTTTATGTATGTTCGAGTATAACTTCGTTGTTTATAAACCGATTTTGATAATTCTTTTTTTGTTGGAAAGGAGATATCCCAAGAGTGGTATCATGATAAGGAAACCAGGATCTGATGGTGAAATCCTAGAGAAATTGAGGAGAACCCTCGAAAATTATAATGACGGCTAGTGCTTTTGTTAATTTTTTTCGTCTACTTACGTTGTATTACTTGTCGACACAATTATCATCATCATCATCATCATTACAGCCTATACAGTCCACTGCTGGACATAGACCTCCACAAGTTTACGCCAAAAATAACGTGAACTCATGTGTTTTGCCCATAGTCAACACGCTGGGCAGGCGGGTTGGTGACCGCAGGACTGGCTTTGTTGCACCGAAGACGCTTTGCCCGTCTTCGGCCTGTGTATTTCAAAGCCAGCAGTTGGATGGTTATTCCACCACCGGTCGGCTTTTTAAGTTCCAAGGTGGTAGCGGAACTGTGTTATCCCTTAGTCGCCTGTTACGACACCCACGGGTAGAGAGGGGGTGCCTATATTCTTTAGTACCGTAGCCACACAGCACAATTATAAATGAAAGTAATTAATTTCTTAGAATTCAAAAATTAAAACTTATCCTACATGGAGAGAGGGGAAAAATAAATAAATAATTCAGTTTACGAATTTTAAAGAGCTTGATGTATTAAGCTCCGATCCTTCTTCAACATAGCGAAAGAGGCCTATGCCCAGAAGTGGGATATTATAGTCTGAATCGTGATCGCTATAATGTTGTTGGTTGAAACTAAATTCTACATAAGTGATTTTCCTTCAGCTTAATATAGAAACTTACTATTACTACTGGTTACCTGTTAGAACATGATTTAAATAAAATCGGTTACCAGTACCTTGGCGCTTAAGTTGTCTGGTAACATAGTCGCTATTATACGGAATCCAGTTTGGCAATGTTTTACATGTCACAATATCCATACCAATGTATACTAATATTATCCAACATAATTCTTGTCTGTGTGAATGTATGTTTATTTATGTATCTGATTCGATTTCAATAAAACCTTTTTTTAATACAACTAAGTCGGCAAAGAAGCGTACGACTCACCTGATGGCAAGCGATTACCGTAGGATGCATGCAATACTAGAAGCATTTTAAACGCGTTGCCGACTCCTCTTCCAATTCACCCCAGGAACTCTGGTCACCTTATTCACCAATCTTTACATAACAATAAGGTTGTAAACGGTATACGCAAGAAAGTTAAATTCCACGCGGACAAAACGGTGAGCAATCTTTAGTACATTACACGGAATCTAAGATAATTACACTAGCTCACAAACAGGTATAAAGCAGTAAAAACTGGCCCTTAGAAAACGCGGTAATGCTATTTGGTTTTATAACCGTTCTAAGACTTACGCTTCAGTAACAGTTACAGATGATCTCAATTATTTATCTCTAGTTGTTGTGGTCAGCAATAAGATTATGACACAATTTGTTAGATGTTTGTGTCAAAATTCTATCTCTGGTAACCAAAACCACATTAATATTGTTTTTGATACCGTCCGTTATTGCTATAAAATCGAAAAGACATACCGAGTAATGCAAGTAGAACTGTTTCAATGATGTTTCTTACAGAAGATAAAATTATGACACAAACTACTTAAATTGTGTCAGAATTATTTCTCGCTAGCTGCGTCACGCAGTTTCAATAGTATAATTTCGGGATAAAAGGTAGCTTATGTGTTCTTTATCTACTTCTCCATCTATCTACTACCAAGTTTCTTAAAAATCGATGCAGTAGTTTTTGCATGAAAAAGTAACAAACATACATTCACACAAACATAAGTCCTCACAAACCTTCACATATATAACATTAGTAAATAAGCGAAATCGAAGATAGCTTGATTAAACCATTACACGTCATAAGTATAAGTGTCATTTAAGTTCAGTTCTAAATTCTAATACCGTATCCGTATATTTTTTTGTGTCCAGATGTAATAAGAGAATCGGTATTAATACACATTTTAAAGTCTGTGTAAGTTTGTCTGTTTGTTTTAAATTCGTTCATAAGTTTACCGCTTTTTGCCTTTGAAAAAAAGTGTTGTGTACTTATGTAGGCACGTAAGAAGCTATACATCATTGGCTAGCTAACTTCACGTTGCTAACTACTTCTTCGTTGACTAACTAACTTCACGGCTAACTTTTTATGACGGTGTGCGCGCGTATCCTAAAAATTTACTCTCATTTTTCCTCACGACAAAAGAAGTATAGCTTCAAAAAAATATTTCAAACTTTCAAGAAAAGACGGGATTTTCAACTCGACTCTACTTTTTATGAGACGCCGTAACTTTTTACTCGGTGTACCAATTGCAATAATTCTTGTTTAATCGAATGCTGGTGCTTGTCGTAGTCTGCAGTTTAAATTTTTTTTTTTTTTTTTTTTTTTTTAAATATATATATTATATAAATATCTACACAATACACACACGGTCGTCTGTTCCTAAAGTAAGCAACTTAATGCTTGTGTTATAGGTAACAGCCGACTTGTATATATAGTTACATATTTTTTTTTTTTTTTCGATAAACATACTTATAAATAATACATATATAAATATATAAATAAATATTTATATTACACCCAGACTCGGGGTGGGAATCGAACCCACAACCCTCGGAGCAGAAAGCAGGGTCACTACAAACTGCGCCAACGGGCTAGTCAAAAATTTGATTGAGATATGATGAGTACTTTTTAAGTTACCCCTAATAATGTGTATTTAACTTACTTTTTTACCAATTACCTCATCATTACAGCCTATACAGTCCACTACTGGACATAGGCCTCCACAAGTTTACGCCAAAAATAACGTGAACTCATGTGTTTTGCCCATAGTCACCACGCTGGGCAGGCGGGTTGGTGACCGCAGTACTGGCTTTGTCGCACCGAAGACGCTGCTGCCCGTCTTCGGCCTGTGTATTTCAAAGCCAGCAGTTGGATGGTTATCCCGCCATCGGTCGGCTTCTTAAGTTCCAAGGTGGTTGTGGAACCTACCAATTACCTACGTCGATGTAATTGAAGTCGACTTTTTTTCGTTTACAAGCGAACACAAATACGAGTATAACTTATTTTATATATATTTTAAATCTCCATAAGCGATTTTGTTTTTATAAGTTAAGTGAGATAATTATAACGGGTGAAGCCGTGCAATGCGTTTAGTGTTGATACAAGTTCACTGTATGTAAAGCTAGCAATTTTATCTGAACACACTAAATGGAGGGCAATTGATAGCTGGGGGTCGATTGTAAATTGCTAAAGTACGGGTATGGAGTGGGTGTAATTTGTTTTGATTTCAGGGTTCTCTTTGGAATAAAAACTATTTTAACGTTAATGTTTTTATTTGAGTGCAGGTGCAGGTAGGTACTTACGCAATGGAAGATATTTTGAAATTTGTTTTTAACTTATTTAGGTAAACATTAAAAGTCGAAATCAATTTTTTTTTTAATCAAGAAGGCTTCAAAAGCTATTTTGATTTGAAGGGTGGACCGATTTTGATGATTCATTTATTAATCAAAAACTAGTATTTGTTATGTCACACAATTTAAATTTAATCGAGATCTGACAACTTTCGAGTGATGTCTAATAATGCGTATTTACTTGACTATTTTTTCTTCTACCTACCTTGTATTAAACTCCATAACTTTTCACTAGGTGCACCGATTTTGATGATTCTTATTTCAATCGAAATTTAATGCTCGCTTTGTGATCTCATTTAAATTCGATCGAGATCTGATAACTACTTTTTGAGTAATTTTTGATAACAAGTATTTACTTGAATATTTTTTCGTCTACTTACGTTGTATAAGTATAACTATACTATTATTTCTTATATGTGTAAAAGGTATTCCTGTCAATATAGTAGAATAAAATTAGCTGTCAAAAAGTCTGATAACATTATTTTTACTGCTACAGAGCTCTATTAGACTTACGATTTTACCAGGCGCGTTACCATCTCACCTCGAAGTCACAGTACAGATTTATTTATCAACAGTATAGCACCTGCCGAAACTGGTTCCGATCCAAAACAGGGCGACCATCTGTGTGAGTCGGAAGTCTATACTTAAGGAGGAGAAATTTGTGATTCATATACCGACCAAATATTATGGCTAATAATTTATTAGGTTTGAGATCTGTTTGTCAATACCTCATGCAGCTAAATAAGAGTGATTAAGGGTGACCAGAGCTCCTGGGGGAGTTGGGATAATATCTTTTCTTAGTTATCTTTCTTAATTACATGTTATTATGTTATACTAGCTTTTACCCGCGGCTTCGCTCGCATTGATTTTTTTTTGTAATAAAAAGAATCCCTTGTTACTTCTTATACCTTCAAAAATATGTGTACAAAGTATCATGATAATCGGTTAAGTAGTTTTCACATGAAAGCGTAACAAACAAACTTACATTCACATTTATAATGTAGTAGCGATTAACTGCAAAAGACATTGTGATTGTGATATAACTATTTACGTTACTATTGTTATATATAAAATTCTCGTGTCACAATGTTAGTTAATACTCCTCCGAAACGGGTGGACCGATTTTTATGAAATTTCGTGTGCATATCGGGTAGGTCTGAGAATCGGCTAACACCTATTTTTAATAGCCCTAAGTTAGAAGGAGGGGAGGATTAAGGAGGCTTTATAATATTTATGGCAAAATAACGATTGCGGGGTCAGCTAGTATACACATATTTATAAATTTAAAACCGTTCCTAACTCTTATTATTGAAAATCAATGAATTTCAATGAAAAAAAAGATGCTGTTTTGTATATCTTGAAATAAATATGCATTTATTCTATCTATGAATCTAAAACACGAAATATTTTAATTGCACTTAAAAGCCATTTAACAATGTCCCGTAATCCGAGATCTCATTACCGATCAGGAGGCGCAGTCGTGAACCCGAAATCTGATTGTGGGGAAATCTGATTCTGTACCTTACAACATTAAATGAAATCTAAGCTATCGATAAAATAACATAAAGAAAATATGTTTGTGTTTTCATATTCCGTTTATTAATGATGCTTAATCGTTTTCTGACTATAGCTATTTTATTCCAAAGTTAATTTTAAATCATATCGTAATTTATTATTTATTTATATTATTATTATTATATTATTAGATTGTTTGATTCACTTTGTTTTGCCTTTTTGATGACCCTACTCTGTTATGTTTTAAAATCTCCTCTACCCCAAAGTTGTCTGGAAGAAATCGCTAATCTAGCGATAAGACCGCCTTTTTGCATATTATTATTTTGTAAGTTTTTATTTTTTAAGATACCTATGTACTTTAACTTTTATGCACAATAGAGTATATTTTTTTCTTCTTTTTCTTCTTCTATGTACTGAACTGAAATCTATATGTTTAACTGATAGAGAAACAGAGAAGAAGATTCGAAGCTTAATTCGTCATGTGATTATATCATTTTTTATGTTAGCGGATAATCCCTCTTGTTATGAGGGATTTATGACAAACTGAAACTAATGACTACATATTCTCTGATAACATACAATAATAAAACATATACAATATGTTAATATACATCAACATATGCTCCCACTATATCCCCCCTCAGCGGGAATCGAAGATGCGATAGTCGTCAATGGAACTTTTCGCACTAGTATGCCAATGCGGTTATCAAAGACTGCACGGCATTCATGGTCTTTTTATCACAAGTATTTTTTGTCATAAATGGCAAGCCGTTATATTGTCTTTTTTATTATTATCAGCTATTATTTACCTTAAAAGAGATATGGTTTTTTTTATAATTAACTCAAATCAATCTCAAATATGTTGGGTTAAAATGACACGTCGAAATGGATTGATAACAAAGCTGTAAAACATAGAAATACCATAGAAAATAATCGTATCTTGACAAAACTTATGATGGACTAATATTATAAATGAAATAAAAATGCTTCGCCTTCTCAGTATCAATAAAGAACAAAATATATGTATGTATATTATTTTTCAACTCTAAATTTATAACGATTTTTTATAATGATTCTTCAGTCTTTAAAAGGGTTGAATTTCCTGTTGGGATTGTTAGCGTCTAACTTTACATTATAATTGAGCCATGGTCTTTATGATTTTTTACATAAATGACTCATATTTATATTTTTTGTTATGTGTATTTACAATATTATGTCATTTATATCGGTGTGTCTTACGGCGTACGCCTCCTCCAGCGTCTTAAACTTTCTGTCTGCTGTCACTCTCAATCAGATAGATAGGAAGGGATATACAAATAATGAATTAATAAAACATCACATTAACTCTAACTATAGAATATTGCACACTTTACGAATTGATGACTTATAAGTCCTTTTGAAACCTAGTTAACGAAGAAATTTTTCATTTTAATTTTTGTTATATATGTAAGCTTTATATATCTTTAACTTAATATCGAAATACCAGATGACCGTTCTCAGAAACTAGATTGGAAGCTGCGAGATAAAAATGTTTATTTATTTTCGTCACATACCCTCTATTTACTAGGAAATGCGATGCGGTTGTTAGAATGAATGTATTTCAGTTCTTTTTTTAAATGACATTATTACAAACGTAGCACACATACGCAAAAGAGAATATACATACGCCTGTACACGGCTCTGTGTGCGTGTACGCGTTAATGTGCAGTTTTGATTGGTGTGGCAGTACTGACAGAAATGCGGCAGACGTCTTGCAAGGAACACGTGTTATTGCATTGTTGTACGAGTATGTTAATAAAAATAAAATTTGACATTTGTTTGAAAGCGCCGTCTGTTAAGGAAAATTGAAAGACAAAGGTTCACGACCTTCGTTTTTTTAACTTTACATGCCTGTTATATTGATATTATTTAATTTTTAAGATTAAAAATTAAAATTGCTCCAACAACTTTTGACGTGATTTCAAGAACATAATTATGTAATATCCTATCTACTTCATCAAGATTAATAATAACTAGTTATCGCCCAGAGGTCGAAATTAGACCATAATTAAAAATTTTAATTAAAGAAAACCAAAAAAATATATATGAAAATAAAGAACCTTTTAAAAAAAAAAAACATAATTTGCATGTGTGTGTGAAAACATGGTGGTGTGTGTAATACTTTCTTTTAATTGAATTAGTATATTTTTATGCATAATTAAAAAAAAAATATATCATTCTGCACTCCTTCTCTATATAAACTATAAGTGTACGAAATTTCATACTCCCCCATCCGCGCAATTTTCGTAAAAAGGTTACAAAGTTTTTGCTTCGCGTATTAATATATAGATGATTGTATTTTATCATTTTATAGCTCTATATTCAAAAACTACCAACAGAACCCTAATACTAAGACTCCGGTGTCCATCATGAATGTCTATCTGTCCGGTGGTGACATGAGATAGACGGTACATTGTACAACCATAGTGGGCACCCAATTGAAATTATACATGCTATTTTCTTTATTTTAATAAATACTTTTTTTAAAATTTAATATTGTCAATTACAATTAAAAAAAAAACTTTTAAGACGAGATATTGTGAAAACAGGAAATACCGCACATTGAAATTAAGATTTTAATTTACATACGCCAATACACTACAACGCAAGTACAATTATTAGAAAAATGTCAATAGAATATTATCGGAATATTAAATGGAGTCTAAAAACTAAAAATTAGACTTCAGAACTTAGATGAATTTAATATTTTTTTCGGCGTAAACCAAGAAGTATTTAGTCCTAAAAAAAAAAAAAAAATGAAGTAAAACAGAGCAGACCTCTTGCATATAATTATATTACTATAATTATTTCTAATTCGTTGATTATTCAACTTATGGTATAATTACCTGGTTTCTGATGCCGATGCTTCTTCCCCTTACCGGCGACCACTGCCACCAGCAGCGTCAACACCACCGCCCGACACCACATTCTACACCATCACACCACTTGCACCACGAATTTTTTTTCATATATTTTATTTAAACACTACAATAACAAACTATTTAAAATGTAAAATAATTCATCCCTTTAAAAATAACTTCAATTGTGATAATAGCTTACAATAATATAAGTTATTTTTTTTAATCAATTTTATTTAATGTAAAATGTAGTGTCTATATAAAACGCGCGTAAAAGATCGTCACAAAATTATTAACACTCCCGGCACGGAGAGCAAACTTCTCTGCTCGAAAGACAGATTTCTACTGAATGAAAAAGGGAACAAAAGCAGCCTTACCGGCTTAATGCCATACTTCTAAAGCTCCACATGTTTTTTTTTTTGTTTTTGATTCAATTATATTGAGAAATAATTACTTGGGATTCTATATATACCTATTTATATCAAGTATTATGTAGCTCAGACTTATATTAAAAGATAATAATGTTTACTTACTTTAAAATTTTAATATTCAAGCTTTGAAAGTTTAGTAAACAACTCCAGCGAAAGAACACCTAAAGCTTTCGCATACGAAGTAGTTCAATACTTTTTCACTAGATGGCGCTGTGAATATTTTATACAATAATTTATCATTTATCTATTTTGCTGTATTTCAAAACTATATACAGTTTTTTTATTATTTTCCATGCTTTAATTTATTTAAATTATATTTCATAACTTTTATTAGTTATAATTACTTTCATATTGAGCCTGTGTAATTTGTTGAGCAAATACACAAAGCTGATAAATTCTTCTTTATAATATTGGAAAGGGTTGGATTTCGTATAAATAATCTTATAAGCTCTCTTTTGGTACTTTTAAAAGCAATTAATCCAAGAGAATAAATACTAGCACCTAACTACTCATTGGCGCAGTTTGTAGCGACTCTGGTTTCTGCTCCAGATGTTGTAGGTTCAAATCTCTTCCAGTCTATATATTTAGCTGTAGAAGCCAGCTGTTACCCAAAACATAGGCATTAAGATGCCTATCACACGACTATGTGTGCAAGCTAAAAGACACAGGTATTTTTTCGTAGTTTTTATTATACAACTAGGTCGACAAACCGCGTAGGTACGGCTCACCTGATGGTAAGCGATTACCGTAGCCTATAGACGCCTGTAGTATTGCAAGCATCACAAGCGCCTTGCCGACTCGAGACAGGAGCTCTGGTCACCTTACTCACCAACAGGAACAAAACACTGCTTGAAAGCAGTATTATTTATATTTATATATATATATATATATATATTGTATTGCAGTGTATTTGTATAGTACCTTTTTTTATAGCAGTAGTAATATGTATTGTTTTAAAAAGAGATTTTTGACACACCATAATAGTCACATATAAAAGAAATATTTAATTTTAATTTTATGTATAGGAATTTTTAAATAACTTTAAATGTTGTTTCTTTGTTTTTTCAGGTAGGTTAAGGGTTTTTATAATTTATTTTTTTATCATAATGTACAAAGAAAAGTTGTATAATAAAAACTTTGTTTTTTCAGAGTAACACATTGTATAATTTTCCGTTTCCGATTTTAAGTATTCAACTAATGTCTTATATATATATATATATATATATATATATATATATATATATATATATATATATATATATATATAGCATATTAAACATTCACATCTCAACTATAATCATCGTATCTCAACTACCTAGGTATGTTATGCTCATAATGTAAAATATACGTAAGCCAATAATAGGTTATGTTCACTGCCAATGAAGGGATTTTCTATACCAATGACTGGTCTTTCCACTCAACATCACTTCATTAAAAAAATGTTAAATCAAATCGCTTAATCTAAAATAAAGTGTAGTAAAAAACGTTCTTAAATGACATTAGAATAGTTTAAATCCCTCTTCATTGTTTAAATTTATACTATATGACCAGAATTAAAAGTGTTTGTGGTATAGCCACTTAAAGTGCCAATAAATGTGTGTTTTTAACCGACTTCCAAAAAAGGAGAAGGTTCTCAACTCGACTGTATTTTTTTTTAATGTATGTTACATCAGAACTTTTGACCGGGTGGACCGATTTCGACAAATTTTCTTTTAATCGAAAGGTGGTGTGTGCCAACTGGTCCCATTTAAATTTATTTGAGATCTAACCACTACTTTTTGAGTTATACCTAATAATGCGTTTTTACTTGACGCTTTTTTCGTCGACCTACGTTGTATTATACCGCATAACTTTCTACGGGATATACCGATTTGAATAATTCTTTTTTTGTTAGAAAGGGGATATCCCTAGTTTAGTACCATGATAAGGAAATCAGGATCTGATGATGGGATCCCAGAGAAATCGAGGGAAACTCTCGAAAATCCGCAATAACTTTTTACTGGGTGTACCGATTTTGATAATTTTTAATTTAATGAAAAGCTTATGTTCACCATGTGGTCACATTTAAGTTTTATCGAGATCTGATTACTACTTTTTGAGTAATCTTTGATAACGCGTAGTTACTTGACTATTTTTTCGTCGATCTACGTTGTATTACTTGTCGATGTAATTGAAGTCGGTTTTTTTTCGTTTCTCTGCAAACATAATTATACCGTATTTTACTTCTTTTTATTGTCTTTGTAAGAATATTATTGCTAGGGAGGGTAAGGAAGGAGGATCGGACAAACGGAATAACAATTCAATAACATACGAACAATAAGCCAAAAATGTTTAATGTCATATCGATAAATTTACATTGCATCGTTAACACCATAAACTGGACACCCACGACACGCGTGCGGCGCGGTACGCCGTCCACTAAACGAGTAAAAATTCACCTAAAAAAATCTTCGCTAAAATTAGATATTACACAGATACATTCGGATAGATCTTCAAACAGTCCGCGACGCGGTGCGACACGTTGCCCATTCCTTACAGCTAAACGTACAAACCGCCCTAAACCGTAGTTATACATATATGACACATTACAAGTATCGCACGTTACGTACATAAGCTAACCCACAACTCGAGTTATATGGTAAAAAGTTCATAAAATTTCCTGTATATATAGCGACAACATGAAAAGGCATGTTTAAAAAATTATCGTAGTTACCTTACAGTTGAATACCTAAGCTTGTTAAATGGAAGTTCTTTATTATTGTTTTATGTTTAAAAAGTCCGTCGAAGCGAATTACGCCTAAAGATAGATCTATAGAATGGAGCAACGCTGCGGTCGGACCGCGCCACGGAGCGCTCGGTCACGGCGGGAGCGCGCGCACGTGACGTGACGGCAGCGCGCGAGCGTGACCTGACGGGTGCGCGCTCGTCTGACGTGACGGGTGCGCGCTAGTCTGACGTGACGGGTGCGCGCGCTCGGTGACACTTACGCGCCGGCGTCCGTGTTCGTCGGTTCGCACAGCGGTCGCGTCTCTGACGCGTCGCGTTGATAATGTGCGGTGCTAGTGATATGTAGACGACGGACGCCTGCGCGATCATCGATCGGGAATATCGCGTTAATTTTTTAAAATATACTACATTTTACGTTCTACTGTCATTGAACTCGTATAAAAAAAACTCACTTTCACAGTTATACATTTCAATAAAACATCAGTTCAAACTGTATAATTCTATAATAAAATTGCGTTAACTTAATTATAACGAAATCGTAACATCTATGGCTTCTTTATAATATCTATGATTCGTATGGTCCGATAATACTCGTTAAAGTATGAACAAACATCTCACCGCATTACGTTAGTGTTAAGAACATCATATATTTTAAATTTCACTTAGTATTAAATACATAAAATATTCTTATTCTATGATAAATTTGGGAGTTAAGAAATAATCGATAAAATCACACAATTAGTTCAACTTAATTCGTTATAAAGACGAGACGAAGGATCGTTCTCGTCACTGCACACCGGCTACACACTACTACGCTATCCAATGAACGTATACAAGTAACGTTACAAACTGGAATACACTATATGATTATACAATTTCATCGGATAGTACTTCAGTTGACTATCTCGCTCATAAATACACTTAGTTCTACCGAAACGCGTAAATTTGAACACGACTTGAGGAGTTCTACGACGATGTTCCGCGAGCAACACGAGCGAGCTACACGCGCGAGCTACTCGCGCGAGCTGCGCATGCGAGTGTCGGGCATGACCAGCACGCGCGAGTTTACAAACGGTTACGCGATAGTGGCATTTCATACACGCGTGGTCCAGACCAATCGCACTTGTTAGAAATGCGTAGTGCGAGTGTCACGCACAGACAAATCGTGCGAGTCACTCGCACGGACGCTATCGCGTATCGCGCGCGTAACCCGTCAGAATCAGTTCACTCTCGCCACGACCGAGTGACCTCCGTCTCCCTTACAAACGATTAATTATAACGAGACCGACTGCGCTAATCTACGCGGTACGACCAAAAATTCAAAAATATACATCAGAAATGCGACTCCCACTCACATACGAAACTCATAAGATAGTCAAGGAACACTCGCGGCAGAACCGATGAGCACTTAACATAATTATGTCGACAGATATGTGAAGTTTCCGTATCGGAGACCGACAGAACGTCGTAGCGTCCACTCACCGAGTGTCACCGTGTGGTGAGGGGGTGGGAGCGGTAGGGGGCCGGTACGGCGCCCCCGCCCTGCGGGCCCGACCGGGCCGCCTCAGACGAACCACTCGTCCTTGTGCGGGGCGCCGCTCAGCGCTGCGCCCGCGCCCGCAGGCGGCCCGGGCGCGCCGCCCTGTACCTGCCCACCAGGTCACACCACGCTTAACTCACACGCAAACCAAATAACTTCTAATATTACTTAAACATAAGCTCTAGATGCTGAAGTGAACTTTGTATAATAAGACCCAGCAAGATTGGATCATTTTCCAATTTCGTGAAAAAAGATCTTTATACTTTTTAATATATATTTATAATGTATATAATTTGGTCGGCAAACAAGAGTACGGCTCATTTGATGGTAAGCGATTACCATAGCTTATAGACAGCTGCAACACCAGAAGCATCGCAAGCGCATTGCCGACCCAATCCCCAATTCCCCCAGGAGCTCTGGTCACCTTACTCACTAACTGGAACACAACACTGCTTGAAACTTGAACAGTATTATTTAGCTATGATCTTCTGTAAAGTCGAAGTACTACCCCAGTCGGGCTGCTCCATATTTGGAGCAAAAATATTTCTGCTGTGCCCTACCTCAGTTAAAATTAAAATATATATATATATATATATATATATATATATATATATATATATATATATATATATATATATATATATATATATATATATTATATAGCAGATAACTCCATATAAAGTTATTATGAAACATTATTATATTTTTTTATCTTTATCACACTTTAATTCATCAGAATTTTCGGTTTTAAAATGCTTAATAAAATATAAACAACAAGTTTTCGTGCTTATAGAAAAAAATAAGAAAAAATAAAGGAGTAAGAAAAATAGACGAAAAAGGCGTAGAAAGGAAAAATACAAATGAAAAAAGCAAAAAATTTGTAAAGTGAAAATCGTTCTTGATTATAAAATATGTAACGCGCAACAATGAAAATAAAGATAAGAAAGAAAAAAATAAACATTTATTTACACAATCGTAAAATACAGATTACACAAAAACAAAAAAACTAACACAACACTTATTAAAACATTTTTACATCTACGAGTACTTAAAATCCACTACAATATCAAAATAATAATAAAAACTAAAATTAATGTTACTAGAAATGTCCAAATTGATCTAATAATATTTTATTACCATATACCTAACACTGTCAATGACTTCAGCTCGAAAAATGGTAACAACTCTTTTAAAATTTTTACTCTGTTTTCAGATAGGATATTAAAAGGATTAATTAGTATTCGAAATTCAAAAAAATTGCATTTTGTGACACAAATTGTCGTTGAGTCTTAATATGTACTTGTGTTAACCGAGCTGAACAGAATCAGTCTGTAAAGACCTCTCCTAATAGAAGAACAATCATAATTAAATTCGGCGCACTATTCCATTGCATGTACGTCAATAATTAAACACCGGTGTAGTCGAATATAACGAATACGTTTTTCAGACATTTACAGTAACATAAGGTATTAGAAAAAAGGCATAAAAATTAAATTAAAAAGAAAATATTAATTAACCCAGAATAAAAGAAACAAAAACATGTAATTTGTGCAAATTTATTAGTTAGCAATTGAGCAAATTTATTAGTTAGCAAGATTAAAAAAAAAGAATATTTGCACACACAAAAAGAAAAATAACCCACAATAAAGGAAACAAAAACATTTAATTTGTGCAAATTTATTAGTTATCAAGGTAAAAAAAAAGAATAATTGCACGCACAAAAAGAAAAAAAACCTTGTAATTTGTGCAAGTATCTTAGTAAGGTAGCCAAAATAATATTTTCACACGTAAGAAAGGAAGAAAAAAAAATTGTTGTGAAAGAAAAATTTGTGCAAATTAGCTCAGCAACGACAGTGTAGTCAGTAATTTACCCGCGCGGGCCCGCAGGGTGCGCCCAGTTTCCCGGCAGCCTCGTGGCGGGCGACGCGGCGGGCCCCGCGCCCTTGCCGCCGCCCGCGCCGTTGCTGCTGGCCATCTGTTGCACTGTAACACGAAATACATAGTCTATATCATCATCATCATCATCATCATCATCATCATCATCATCATCATCATTATTCCAACCTATCGCAGTCCACTGCTGGACATAGGCCTCCACAAGTTCGCGCCGAAAATGGCGTGAACTCGTGTGTGCTGCCCATAGTCACCACGCTAGGCAGGCGGGTTGGTGACCGGTAGTCATATACCTAGGTAAATTACACTTATATCAGAATCTTGATTTTCACCATTATAGGATATCTGTAGCATTTACTAATGTTTGGCTACTGTTGAAGCTATTTATTAACCAACTTCAAAAAAGGATAAAGTTCTCAATTCGACCGTATATATATTTGTAATGTAACCGATTTTGATAATTCTTTTTTTGTAGGAAAAGAGATATCCCAAGGGTGATTTCATAAGGAAAGCAGAATCCAATGATGAAATCCCAGAGAAATCGAGGGAAACCATCGAAAATCGAAGTGATGACTAGTGCGTTTGTTAATTTTTTCGTCTACTTACGTTGTATTACTTGTCGATGTATTCGAAGCCGGCTTTTTCATTTGCGAGCAAACACAATTATTCCTAAGTATCGTATAATGAGCGCGGGTATAATGTAAGGTCACGCATCTCTGCATTTCTATACTAAGATTTCTACTTCTTCTATTTATCAATAATGGATTTGTAATCCTACTGAACTGTAATATTTTTAGGTACGGTCACTTGCATCCGGTAACCCACATACTCTTTTATTGACTATTTGCATTCAGACTGCTTCTGCGTTTCACCAACAATTTGCTATGTGTTAGAATCTACCACTCAATCACTTCAGCCTATCGCAATCCACCACTGGACATAGGCCTCCACAAGTTATGTTTTACCAACAAGGGCTGGCGCTGTCACACCGAAGGAACAGCTGTCCTTCTTCGGCCTGTATTTCAAAGCTAACAATTGGATGGTTATGCCGCCAGCGGTCGGCTTTACAAGTTCCAATGTGGTAGCGGAACTGTGTTATCCCTTAGTCGCCTCTTACGACAGGTACGGAAAGAGTGGGGGTGGCTATACTCTTTTTTTTTATGTCACCAGGTCGTCAAACAAGCGTACGGCTCACCTGATGGTAAGCGATTACCGTAGCTTATAGACACCTGCAACACCAGAAGCATCGCAAGCGCGTTGCCGACCCAATCCCCAATCCCCAGGAGCTCTGGTCACTTTACTCACCTACAGGAACACAATACTGCTTGAAGACAGTATTATTTAGCTGTGATCTATAAGGTCGAGGTACCCCAGTCGGGCTGCTCCATATTTTGAGCGGGAAATTCCTGCTGTGCCCTACCTCAGTTAAACTTCTTACTGCCGGAGCCACACGGCTTAGAGGATCTAGCACACAATAGTGAGAGAGTTACAGTGTAGGTGTGTGAGCGGCGCGCGCGGCCGGCGCCGGCAGTAGCAGGCCAGCGCCAGCAGCGCCGCCAGCGCCAGCAGCCCCGCGGCGCCCGCCGCCACCGCCGCCCACGCGCCGCTGTGCGCCCCGTTGCCACTCTCTGGTACGAACAATATTTGAAATTAATTCAATTTTCCCACAGAATAAAAAGAAAATATACTTTTAATCATTCTATCAGTCCCATATTATCTCCTGTCCTCACTTTGAATCTTATCACAATAATTTATTAACTATATATACGTCTATGTATGCCTATTACAACTTTCCAACGTATATATGCCATGTACGTACATATACTTTATTTTTATTTTTTATTGGAACGAAGTTCCTCACGGCAGGCTTGACATTTGGCTGGGCGACCAATAAAATACTAAATTTCCTAAATGCCTTTATGTTCTTAATTAAAAACCAATTAACAAAATTAAAAAAAAATCAAGAACTAGAAAATATATATAAAATTTAATTTTTTTTTTTTCAAATTTTGTTACTTCTATACTATCCGAAGGAACTTCGTTCCTACCTGGTGTCCCATGACATTTTTACATTATTTATTTGTCTAAATATATTGTATGTGTTTTGATAAAACTACACCTAAATCATCTACATATATACCATTTCCTCTGCCAAAAGGTTGCCTGGAAGAGATCGCTTATTAGCGATAAGGCCGCTTTTTGTACTTAGTTCACAGCAAACATCTATATAGCCAATACAAATGTTTTTCATGTGCGGGAATCGAATCCGCAAGCGCCAGCGCAACAGCTAGTACTGTGGCCGTTGCACCAACGAGTCGTCAAAAATAGTATCGTTGACATGTTCGTATTCTATTAATTTAAATAAAAAAAAAAAATTTTTGGTCTTTAATAATAATTTCACCATTTAATATTAATGTTATGATTTTTCGTTGAGGTATGAAACTTGGGTCATAAAATTGATATGTAATAAAGAATTTTAATTATTATTTATTAAGTCTGTAAAATATTTTTTTTCATAGAAAAAATGCTTTAAGATTTTTTTTTTATTTAATATAAGTATTCGAGCAGGATATGTATAAGAATACAAACTATATTCCACCAAATTTATAACACCCATATTAGAAAACCATACAAGGAATGATAAAATTAAAAAAAAGAAAAATAAGAAATTAAAAAAAAAATCAAAAAAAAAACCTTAGGTGTAACCCGTTTGATGTACAGAGTTGACGCTACATTATAAGTCGCTGGACTACGAGTATGATGATTTGGATTATTTTTTTTAATATATATAATTTCGTCTCCTCAACTGCAAGGTCTGAAAATAATACAAAGATTCGAGCAAGAGTATGAAGAAAAACTTAAGAAATATAATTACGCTTCAGCCTGTAATATCCCACTCCTGGGCATAGGCCTCTTTTCCCATGTAGGAGAAGGATCAGAGCTTAATACACCACGCTGCTCCAATGCGGATTGGCGGATATATTCCCTACTATAAGTAACGATCGCTATCAGGTGTACATGATAACAACAGAAAGATAAAGAAATATAATTATTTATATACAATTATAAAATTAAAAAAATATATAAATATCTACGAGATACTCTAAATACCAACAAAACATTTTATTATCTGTACTTATTATGAATTAGAACGAACATTAGCGTAGTGGCCAGCAACCTATTGCACAAGTACGGACAGATATGCGATCCTGGCTTATAACAACCATTTGTACAAACCACACAATTATTTCTTTTGATCTGACCGCTTTTTGTTTTTATATATATGTTTGGGGATAACTTCTTCGTTTATGAACCGATTTTGATAATTATTTTTTTGTTGGAAAGGAGATATCACAAGGGTGGTATGATGGAATCCTAGAGAAATCGAGGGAAACCCTCGAAAATCGAAGTGAAAGCTAGTACGTTTTTTAAATTTTTTCATCTACTTACGTTGTTTTACTTGTCGATGTAATTGAAGTCGGTTTTTTTCGTTTGCTAGCAAACACAATTATTATTGCTTTAGATGTTTCTAGACACAGAATTACATTCACCTATGGACCGTTAAGTGTACGTCTGTGGGCTCGGTTTGGTTTTTCGCAATAATAAATCAATTACCGGGGCAAAGTGCAGCGGTGTCCTCATCGGAGCCGTCTGCGCAGTGGTCCACGCCATCACACGTCAGGTCAGCGCTGACGCAGAACTCGCGCTGCTTGCACCTGAACTCCTTGCAACCATGCTCTGAAAATATCATAAGACAGCATTTAATTACGCTTGTATATATGTATATAAAGAAATGTTGTAAGAAGCACTCATAACGAAGATAACGTAACCAAAAATATTGTTTTTTACATAAGTTAGAAGTTAAAAAAATATAAACGACCAAAACATTTTCAAGCACTCTTTATTTAGGATAGCTCGATAAAATCCCGTAATATCTAAACAATAACATTGACATGTTATGACGTTATCAAATTACCGCCGCCATGATGGAAAATAGCGGTGAACAATAGACACGGGCGGCAATCCATCAAGTGATTTGGGCGGACGAACAACGGTTGTCGATCACGTCGGACATATTGAAAATATTTGAATAAAATAAAATGTACAAAAATACTCTCCGTTCCAGATCTTTTTACATTTTAATTCCAGACCCAAATACTAACTGAAGTTTTGAATTGCACTTAGGCTGTTTTGTGTTTAAATTTATAGATTCTTAATTGTGTCTTAAAGCTTACGTCATAGCGAAAATCATTAGCCGATAATTATCAAATAACTAACTTTGTTGACTGCAGACAATTGAAAATCCGAGTCTGATGTCAGATCTAAGATCTGATAACACTGGTGAGCCCAAGTTATTACTGCGTCATTCTATATAAACATTCTTAAATCGCTTTAGTGCTTATTTTTTCAGTAGTTTTCTTTTATTCACGTGTTTAATCCTAAAATATTTGTGCATATCTGTAACAGAAAGGTTTCTGCAATATCTCCAAAGATTAGCAGATAGAAACCCAATTCTAAAACTATAATACGATCTTTTATCCTCTAGAATCTTGGGTCGCCGATAAACTTGACCGATTGTGCTTTAACATATTATAATAGGATCGTAACAATGATTGCGTAAAAACGGTACTAAAATATCGCCCTATCGACCCCTCTTCAGATAATGGCTTTTGTATCCTCAATAAATGACATGATACGCCCATTACGTACACTAGCGATTTCCTAAGGTCTCCCTCGCAGAATTTAATACTTATAATCTGTTATATGTTTTGTGAAAACAGTATTATCTTGACAGTCATTTTTTTGTACGATTATTGAGAGGTTTAGTTACTTGTTACAATATAATGTTTTATTATCTTCTTCGTAAAAAATGAGAAAGAGAGAATTACGCACAATGGAACGTTTACAGACATTCACACTTCATTGCACTTCAGCCTATGGCAGTCCACTGCTGGATATAGGCCTCCCCAAGTTCGCGCCAGAGATCCCGGTTTTTCTCAATCCTCATCCAGCCTACACCGGCAATCTTACGTAGATCGTCGGTCCAACGACCGAAGGACGTCCCACACTGCGTTTGCCAAGACACGGTCTCCACTCCAGGACCCGTCTACTCCAATGGCCATCGGTCTTGCGACACTTCAACTTGCTAATTCTGTGGGCCATGTCGTATACAGACATTACAAGTGTATTATCGTTTAGGTCGTAAAAACAAATGCGGAATTAATACACTTTTAATACAAACATCGATTTGATTTTTATTTCTTATTTTTATAATTTTTTTATAGTTGCCATATTAATCACACATATTGAACTTTTTTAATTTTCCTAATGTAAGGCTATAAGGATCCGTGTTGTTTCTACCGTTCAAAAGATCAGGTGACAGCGGGGTCTAAGGCTATACTATCTAGATTAACTGAGGTGGAGCACAGCAGGAAATATTATGCTCAAAGTCCGGACCAGCACAACTGGGGAAGTACCTCGACCTTACAGAAGATCACAGACACATACTACTGCTTTCAAGCATTGTTGTGTTCCTCTGATGAACAAGGTGACCAGAGCTCCTGGGAAATATTAAGAATAGCAACGCGTTTCCGATGCTTATGGCGCTGCAGTTACGTTTAATTATTCTTCTGTTCATCAGATAAAAAAACACTGCCCGATTTTAAAGTCAGTTAATCTTAACTTAAACTTTTGTGTGTTATAATCCAAAAATAAATGACACCGGGAGCTATTTTAATTAAAAATAAATCGAATGGGAACAAAATGAAACTTAATTAAAACGATATAAACAACGAGGGTATGAAAGGGTTATCAAATTGAATTTTAACAATTCTGGTACAGCGGTTTTATTATTTAAGAGTGGACGTCTCGCGCTGTGTCAGCGCTGTTTTGACGTTTTACAAGTTATTTGACATGTTTAATTTTATTATACCTTCAGTACAATTTTTTTAAGTTATACTTTTTTTGGCGTGTTAGGGTTATGATGAGAGTGAATTTTTACGATTCGCGCGCCCACCGTCACAAAAACCGACACCTTGAAGCTAATCAACGAAGAAGAAGTTAGCAACGTGAAGTTAGCTAACCAATGAAGTACCTGTAACTTTTTACGTGCGTACATACTTATGTTTAAAAGTGTGTGTGTGTTTTGTTTTAAAAGTTGTGTTGTGTTGTAAAATTGTGTGTGTGTACTTTCACACGTACTTTTTTTTCTTTTTATTGAAATACTACTTTTTAACCGCGGCTTCGATTGCATTGATTTTTTTTAGTGAAAAGTATCCTGTGTTACTTCTAATACCTCCAAGCAGATATTGTGTACAAAGTTTCATGATGATCGGCTAAGAAGTTTTTGAGTGAAAGCGTAACAAACAAACTTACATTCACATTTATAATATTAGTAGGTTTAGTAGGGATTATACAGTACTATTATGTCCCAAGATTTAACATAGTCTGTAAACTTCTTAGACAAATTGTGTGAATCTTACAAAGAATAAATTTGTGTAAATCCAAACTTAAAATGATGAATAAAAGTAACCGCTCTATTTTAAAAACTATTAATAAAGAATCCGTTAGCAAATGACTGACAGAAAATCTTTTAACAAAAGCTTAAGATACAAAATAAAAATGTAATATTTCACTACACTTAAAACCTAAGCGATTGTTAAAAACCTCCAAATTCTTCCGAGCAGTCGAGCTGGAAATGTAATGGATGTTGGTACCGTTTGCCAAAAAAGTGGTGTACCACCCTAAGGTTGTATGCCGCTTGCAGATTCATAGGTGATAAAGATTAGTTTCGCTTGCAGATCGATCTGACAACTTCTATTGCCGTCTTTATCTGATTATTGATAACGATATTATTTACACCTAATAGAGTTTAAAATGTCGTGTATAATAATGACGTATGAATACTTATCAATTAGGTTTACGTCATTATTATAATTATGTCTCTTTCAATAATATTTTTTATTTAAAGGTTCGTTACCTTGTTGTATTTTTCGATGACCAGGAAACTAAATCAAAACTGGTACACCACTTTCTTGGCCGACCGTAGACACCAACAATGTATTTGCAAATTCCGAATAAAGAAGCTTACTTAAATATCTTTAAATTACGAAATAGAAATGTATTCTCAAGCTACATGAAGGTCAGAACTCTAACACGTCTGGATTTGACGAGGCATGTTTTCAAATCAAAATATTAAACGGTATTAGAACAAGTACTGAAGTAAAAGATTGCATGCAGTGGTGCATTTGATCCTATTCTTTCTATTTTCAGAGGTCAAGAGAACGAATTATTGTACCTATGACCTAAATTTATACTTTAAATGTTTATCAAATATGTGCTAAACGAATCTTGAAACTTCAGCAAGGGATTTTTTTAGTTCACCATTTTAAGGAGTTCAAACTTTTTTAGTAACTCCTTATTTAGTAGTTACTAAATACGACCTTAATGATGTTTAACTCTTGTTTAAACTTTAACTGGTTCCACAATACAGCTTTCTTTATTTATTAATCTGTATTACTCAACTCAATGTAGCCTATTGTATTAGAAATATAATCATCAATCAATCTAAATTACCTAGAATTTTTAGTATTTCCAGAATTATAAAGTAATGACATCCAACAAGATATTACCAATTTTATTTTAAGACAGTTTTTTATTTAAAGTACCTAACTGTGGAGTTTCTTGCCAACTCTTCTCTGCAGAATTTACATTCCGATTCGGCAGTTGCTTAACTTTTCTTAACTATAATTAATAAATGTGCCTATTTGAATAAAGTTATTTTTGATTTTTATTTTGATTTCTATACAGGATACAAAAGCCCAACAACACATCACTTCTTCGAGCACTTAAGTAAAAGCGATCATTTTATTATTAACCCATTATCTTGAGATAATGGGTTATTATTACACGAAAATTGTCATTAACTAGGGTAAATTACCAGCAAGATTATTATTAGATGTATTTTGCCCTATGAGGGTTAAAGGGTTTCGCAAGTAAGATCGAAAATGGGTCGTTAAAGGTAATAATCATAAGAGATAATTCTAAACGCAGGTTAAAATTAGCAAACACAACAAACAAAAGATAAAAACGAGTGTGCTTTAGACCACACGACTGAAGTAAAACATAAGAAACATAACACTATAGACGGCGCCACGGTTCGCTTAAACCGAAAATAAAAATCATCATATCAAAGATTTCGCTCTAGCGGGTACATCGTTCCATAGCTTAATTGGCTAGAGCGCCGACACGGTCAGTCGGAGACGCGGGTTCGAGCGGTCAATTTTTGATATGATATTCAAAAATGTTTAGAATTCCTAATGTGTGGTTAACACAAAAATAAAATCGTACATAATAAGAAACATAACTCTCTCTCTCTTTCTATCTTTACTAACTTATATCTCCCTCTCAATTTCCGTTCGCCTCACCCGATCACACATTTCGTAATGCTCTCGTTATGCATTCACTACGTTACTCCTCAAGTCAAGCGAGCGTAACGAATAATAATTTAGAGAGCGTAACGAATAGTAATTTTATGAATCAAATAGATAGTAACAGTTACTGCAAATACTGTAACAGTCTCAGCACGGTTACATCAAAAACGCGGGTTCAATCCCCACACATGCATACCAACATTTGTATTGGCCATATGTTTGTCGTGGTCTAGTTGTTACTGCGTTCCTTGTGTGTTTCCGGGCACAGGAGAAAATCCTAGAGGGCGACGTTGTAATGAGGCGTTTATTTATTACGACTATTATTAAATATACAAAATACAGTTAAACTATTTTCCAAAACGGTTACGGTAAACGGTGAACTTTAGATCGTTTTTTCTTTATCAATTTATACCTATCTGTTATACCGTAATTTACATAACTATTGTTACAACCCTATGAGGCGTATCACGGTATTTTTATTGCCTATAAATTTTCTCAATAAAATGGATTTGCAAAACAAATAAAAAAAAAACTATTGTATGTGTAAATCAAGAGATTGATGCTTTCAAATATATTAGTATAGAAAAATTCAATCTACAATTCAGCATGTTAATAGTATCCGTGACCATACTAAAGCTATTGTAAAAGGAAAGAAAGAATGAGAGAAAAGAAGATAAGGAGATAGAAAGAAAGAGAGAGATAGTACAAAAATAAAAAGTAGGTACTATATTGCAAAATTAAAGAAAAATTCAATACTGTTTGAAATTTAAAATAAAACATTCAATAACTACAATTGGTGGACTTATCGCTAAATAGTGATCAAGCAATCGAGCTGCGAACGACTTGCTGGCAACGGAATGTGAATAAAGGCTGTCGGTTCCTTTAATACACTAAGACCTTTTTTCATTACTATGTAGGTACACTTACTGTACATTCATATTTGATTCAACGATAATCTAATACTATTAAACGAGCAATTCTTGTATATATATATATATAATCTGAAACTCGGAAACGGCCAACCAACGATTTTCATAAAATTTAGTATGCAGGGGATTTCGGGGGCGATAAATCGATATAGCTAGGAGTCATTTTTAGAAAATGTCGTTTTATCTCTGTTTTTAGGCAATGAAAAAATGGCTACAATATTGTTAGAATACGAAGGTAAATTTCGCGATTGTTAATAAAGTTGTAATAGTTCAAATGGGAAATCGGCCGGTCGGGATCGACCGAGAAGACTACGGTTCAAATTCCCATGTATCCAGATCGATTATTTTTTTCTTTTCCTTTTTCTAATTGCAGTCATGATTTTTTTTTCATGAATCTGGTTAAGTTTTATTTAAATAACCAGTTCATATTTTTTATTATTATGTCGATAAAATCGGAAAATATTAATCATATTTTATCAATATGTAATTCGTATTTAAATATGATTTCCAAAAAACACGATTTACTAAAAATACCGACCTAAGTTCGGTCACTAGGGTACTAGAATATAAGATGGAAGAAATAAAAACATCTCAAGGTCAGATTACAACAGATTGCTTTAATATCAACATAATATGGCGGCAACAGCGATTTAGAAACGAAAATATGACTATAATTTGACGGCGTAATTTCTGCACATTTTGTTGCTTTTTTTTGCAAATGTATATAACAACTACTACTTTTATTATCATAGCGTTTAGATAATTTAACTTTCTTCTTTTTCTTCTTCTTGATAATGCGTTGGCACAATTGTCACAGCAGGTTTATGGCTGTTGCGCTGTTGGTTGCGGGTTCGATGCCCGCAGATGAAAAACATTTGTATTGCCCATACAGATGTTTAGCGTGGTCTGGGTGTTTGTGCAGTACTTGTGGGTCTCCCCACCATGTCTCGAAGAGTACGTTAAGCCGTCAGTCCCGGTTGTTATCATGTACACCTGATAGCGATCGTTACTCATAGTAGAGAATATATCCGCCAACCCGCATTGAAGCAGCGTGGTGGATTAAGCTCTGATCCCTAAGCTTCTTGGTCAATAGACTAATTTTATTTTTAACTAGACGTTTCATCATATAGATCGTTTTCATCATAAATGCATATAAATAAATATAAACTCTTCGTATATGTTTACAAAACTAGAGTAAATGTTAAAAAATTAAATACACATGACACAATAGATTTGCAAAATCAGAAAAGTATAACCTTAACCCATATTACTTAGTAAAGTTTATCTTCTAACAAATAATTCAATACAAGATGAATCTCATTAAATCTGCTCAATTTATTTCGAACGAATATACAACATAAAGAATAAAGGCATCGAATAAAATAAATAAAACGATCACAAGAATAAATCCCTCGTTCGGAACGCAAAAAACGAAAACGTGATCACGTTTAAAATGTATCTACTCATAACATGTAAACGTTCCCTTTTGCAAGATGAGGTAAGGGTGGTATGTGTGAACTGGCCCGGCAGTTCTGCCAATAAACACAGAGGATAATTAAAGAGACGCTGAAAGAGGGTCGACGGGATCCTCCCATAGGAATCCCTCACGCCACTATTTGTGTGATCGAAAATATAAACGTTCCTTGTAATTTTTAATACTACATGTATTATTATTTCTACTGTTCGTAATATATTTATATGAATGTCACATAAAAAAGCTTACATTTCCTCGAGAACCCTAGTAATTAGAACAGGGTTTCTGTTTTGTACGAGTGCACCTTCCCTGAAGTATACCATATGTGACTCAATGACATTTGTTAGTCACTATTCATTTATTATTTTCCCCCCATATAACTTCCTGTCTGACAAATAATAAACTGCAAAATTATACCAGGAGCGAAATGACGAACCTGACATCAACAATACAGATTTAACTGTCTCCTAAAGTCAACACTTTCTAGTCAAAATCGATAACGACACTTGTTATTCAAACAA
The DNA here is from genome assembly GCF_905220565.1 of Melitaea cinxia. Lineage (NCBI taxonomy): Eukaryota > Metazoa > Arthropoda > Insecta > Lepidoptera > Nymphalidae > Melitaea > Melitaea cinxia. The sequence goes on along the minus strand of NC_059396.1, from coordinate 1,157,418 downwards.
AGTTAAATCAAACTCGGTGATAATACTAGGATAAGATAAACTTACTGGGGTCTTTAACGGCTGTGATGACGAGTTTGAAGCCGTTGGCGTCTGTGCCCCAGTTGTCGGTCACGTACTTGAGCGTGACGAAGTTGCTGCGTGTGAACAGCGCGCCCACCTGCTGCTTCGTGTTCCGGCAGGACAGATCCGCCTGAAACATTGATTCACATTTAAAGATGTTTCACGCATGGCCAAAGTTATTTCGTCCTTAATAAATTTATTGACAAGTCAAATAATAATAAGAATAATATAAAATATATATTAATCAATCTACAAAGCTGCTAGGAATAGGTGTAACCAAATGTGCAGGAATCACAAGCGCCGATTTATTTCGGATAAAATATGTAACTCCTCAACTACAGACACTTTAAAATTTCTTAAATCTTTAGGTATAGGCAAAGACACTAACTCTAATAACAACATTTCCGTAGATATTGATGACCTAAGCCGCCACTTTAATACTTCTCATGTTTTTGATGATAACACCAAACATGACACTTTATCTACGATCCTAAGTCTGCCGAAATATGAAAAGTCCACATTTAGTTTCTCACAAGTAAGTGATGCCGATCGCAAACGTGTGTTGTCACTTAAATCCAAGGCTCTAGGTTGTGATGAAATTGGTCGCACAATGATTATTCATATTTTGGAATCTATACTACCTGCTGTTACTCACATTGTCAACTTTTCTCTAACTTCAGCTACCTTTCCGGATTTGTGGCGGCGGGCTCTGGTTCTCCCATTACCAAAAATTTCTAACGCATCCCTTCCGAATCATTACCGTCCTATTTCTGTTCTCCCGTTTCTCTCCAAAATTCTCGAATCTATCGTCCACAGCCAGCTGTCTGAATATCTTTTATCTTGCAACTTATTGGATCATTTTCAATCCGGATTTCGTGTAGGCCACAGCACTACTACTGCTCTGATTAAAGTGACCGAGGATATAAGAGAGGGGATGGAGAACAAATACGTGACAATTCTAACACTTATAGATTTTAGTAACGCTTTTAACGCGGTGGATCACGATTTGTTACTCGCTCTAATATCTCGAATTAACATCTCTGACGTTGCTCTTCAGTGGTTTTCTTCATATCTTTGGGGACGCAAGCAAGCGATATGCATTGGCTCTAAGCGTTCTGATTGGTGCGACGTTGCTGCGGGCGTTCCTCAGGGTGGAATTCTCTCCCCACTACTATTCTCACTATTCATTAATTCTATTACTTCTATACTTTCCTGTCAGTACCACCTTTACGCTGATGACTTGCAGCTTTATGCACAAACTAGCATCGACCGTCTTGATGATACCATTGCTAAGCTTAATGATGATCTTTCGCGTATCTCGGTCTGGACCAAAAATTTTGGAATTAATGTCAATCCCTCTAAGTGTCAGGCTATGATTGTTGGGAGTTCTCGTCAACTATCAAAAATTCAACAACCTACATCACCTCTCTTTTTCAATAACGTGGTTATCCCGTTTTCCTGTAAGGTTAAGGATTTGGGTGTGACTTTGGATTGCTCTCTCAGTTGGGCGGATCAGGTTCGTGAGATATCTCGCAGGTTTTATGCATTCTTTCATTCTATCTTGCGCTTTAAAAATTTTCTTCCCGTGAAGGCCAAGATTGATTTAGTAAATTGTTTTCTTTTACCTATTATTGATTACGGCGATGCTTGCTACCCTGACTTAAGCGAGGAGCTCCTGATCAAGCTGCAAAGACTGCAAAATACTTGCATTCGCTTCATTTATGGGCTGCGCAAATACGACCATATTTCGTCCTACCGGTCTCAACTGCAATGGCTGCCGATTAAAGAAAGGCGAAAATTGAGAATTCTCTGTACCCTCTATTCTGTAATTTCCAACCCTTTTGCTCCTTCTTATTTAAAATCTAAATTTAATTTTCTCTCTAACACTCATTCTAGGGATCTTCGTTCTTCTCTTAACCTTACTCTATGCATACCTTCTCATAAATCTGGTTTTGTGTCTAATTCTTTTACAGTTAATGCCATCAGACTGTGGAATGAGTTACCGGTCAACATCAGGAACTCTCCTTCTCAACTTTCTTTTAAAACCCAGGTTAAAAAGTGGTACCTAAAAAAACTCTGTCAATAGCCCCTCCTTATTTATCTTTTTACTCTCCTCATCTTAGGCTTACATTAATATAACTTCATGTCATGACATTTCTTCGTGTGTTTACTTTTGTTTGAACATATTTTTTTCTTTTTCTCTTTTTTTTATATATTTTGTTTGTAATATGTATATATGTATATATATAAGTATATTTATGTATTTATATGCGTATGTTTATTTTGCTTGTATTGTTTTATAGTCCTACCTCAACACTTACTTTTACTATTTTTTTTACGCCTTAAGGTTGACTGGTAGATAAGGCTGTACGGCCTTAAGTCCGCCTTTTGCGCAACGTGTTATCTTGATGTGTTGTTTTGTTGTTTTTTTTTTTTTTTGGAGTTGTGTAATAAAGTATAAATAAATAAATAAATAAATTAACGTTAATAATAATAAAATAAACGATAAATAAAAACAGTGAATTGTCATTTAACTTTAAATGTCACGTTGTTATACTCGATACGAAGGAATGTTAGGAAAACTAAAGATCGCACCGTGCCATTTTTAGTATGACAAATCTCTACAATTTTAATCAATCACGAATTTATGTGAAAAACTTGTAATCTTTTGTGGTGCACGAACAAAGTACGAGGCGTAACCATTGTGTAGCAATCTTAACATTCAGGAGCTAGCCGCAAGTCTGAAAACCGGTTTAGCGGAGAGCTCAGGTCCGCTCATGCGCTGGTAATATTTCCCTCATCGAGGCGGGCTTACTGAACGATGGCATTATTTCGCTGTCATATTTCAACGAGAGCGATCGCAAAGACGTGATGGCTCTGGGCTCTTGATCCCACCTCGCTCCCTCGCCCTTCCCGCTCCCCCTCCACACCCGCTACCCCACATCAAAGGCGTTTCTTGCATCGGACTTTTACACTTTTTTTTCACTCTATACCGAGGAGTTTAATAAAGATCGGTCTCGGGTTGATATTAAAATTCCTCTATAAAATTCTCTACTCGAAATTACCAAGTTTCTTTCGGAATTCGGATTTCACTCCTCGGTTTATTTTTATTTTATTTACACCTTACCCAAGTTCTGAATTTTTCCTAAAGAATCTCCGTTTTCATTGTGTTCTTCACTTATTTAGCTGTGTGGGTTTTCGTTCTATTGTAATTTTAAAGATCTTTAAAATACTTTTGAAAATGTACGGTGCGCACTTTAAGATCTTGTTTGAAATATTTTAACCGTTGTAATGAAAATATAAATGGCTCCTACAGAAATAAAATCTAAAATTAAATATCCGAGCTTGTCGTCAGTGAGCACGATCCACAATTTAAGTGTGGATTAGCCGCACTATACTTTATTTGAAATTCAGCGCGAGTTACTCACTGCAGACGATGCTACTAGGAAACTTGAAACAGACTTCTAGGCACGCGCTCGCACTAACTCCACTGAACATTGACCCGATAAAATAAGTGCTCTACAGTTCGAAGTCACCGAGGGACCTCGAGTCGAAGGGCCTCGCTATCATTTCTGCAATGAAAGTTGTCACTCGAAGTTACGCGCATTGTTTTAGAGTTGGCTATTAGACCACACATAGTTCAAGATCCCGGGATGGGGGCAATACAGGTGGTGCAAGTTTAGCCTTTGTCTCCGTAATGAATCCGTTACATTGTTTCTCCGGAGCTGTAACTCGCGCTTCATTCTATTTAAGTTTACAGTTACATTAAACTCCGTCCATTGTTTCATCAACGCCTCGTCGATTGTTAGATTAAGCTCTTTGTTGGTCGAGACCACCGCGGGGTTAGGAGTTGCTTCATTTTTTATGGACGAAGGGTTTTAATTATGTCCACACAGCCTTCGTTATTGCGGGCACTGGGTAAATTCACAAATAACACGCTCTAGAGCCTGCGAAAAACACTCTCGACTCTCGCAAACAAATGTAATTCGTGAAATCTCATTCGCTTTTAGTTTATCTACGTTCATAACGCGTTAATTAAAAATACATTTTCTTTGTTAACTTTTACGAACGCATTATTTGTTCAAAGTGCAGAATAAAACAAAGAGTTAATTAGAATAAGGAGAACAAATAATGAGCGAGCTAACGTTGAACCCAACTATAAGAATACGCTGAGAACTAAACAAAGGATTATAAGTTTTTGTAATTTTCCATTTAATTTTAGAAGAACAGTTTGAACGTTTGAAGGATATTTCTCAACCCTAGCGCATATTATATTCGAAGCGTATAATGTTCTAAAAAGTTGAAAAGTTTTGCGAAATAAGTGGCTTAAGAGGACATTGTAAAGACTATTGGGGATTCGGAAGTTAGGGGACCGTTTCGCGGCTATGAGCTCGATAAAACATCAGAGTCTAGTCCAATTTGTAGAAACAATTAAAGATTTCCATTCGAAGTAACCACAAGTAGACGGCGAATGAGACCGTTACAAAGAAAACTTTTCCCTCGACGGAGTCTTACGGACAGAGGACGGTAAGATTTTAGTTGCCAAATTAGTGTGCATATTACATTTGTCAGGAAATACGAGGTGACTTGCGTCCTTACTAATTTTACACTCTGGTGTTGCAATTAATATAAAACGTTTTAAACTTTAGGATTGTACATTTTTAACATTATTTTAAATAGCAGTTGAATCCAATGTCGACTTTTAAGAGGAACATTTAAAAGTTCTAAATAATGATATGGTGTACGAATAACCATAATACCCTGATTTTAGTAGAAAATTTTGAAATTAATAAGTCATCATCACTCATCATTATCACATGAGCCTATCGCAGTCCACTGCTGGACATAGGCGTCCACAAGTTGGCAGGCGATAAAAATGACGTGAATTCATTTCTGTTGTCTGTTGGCTAGTTTTGCCACACCGAAGTCGCTGCTGCCCATCTTCGGTCTATGTATTTCAAAGCCAGCAGGTGGATGGTTATCCCGCCATCGGTCGGCTTTTTAAGTTCCAAGGTGGTAGTGGAACTCTGTTATACCGTAGTCGCATCTTACGACACCCACGGGAAGAGAGAAGACGTTTATATTCTTTACTGCGGTAACCACACAGCGAATATAAGTTAATAAGTAATAAAATGATCTATATCTGGGCCTTTAGATAACCCGTAAAATTAAAACGAGGGATAGCATTCCTTTTGAAAAGCCCTTTATAATATAGCACAATAGCTACCGAAAGAAGGGATTCATAAAACAAAACAAGTAAAGGACGAAAGGTTTTTAATTTACCATCAACACATTCAGCACGCATCCTTCCACCCCAGCGAATCCTTCAAATTATGGAACGATGATGAAAAATGTTCCATTAAAGTAAAGCCCGCAATTTATTCTTGTGGAGCGACACAGTTCGCTTAGCGGAGTATAAAGTATTCATACTTTAAACTTTAAAACGGCGACTCGCTGACAGCTGGTTGAATAGAAAATTAAAAAACGTTGAATTTGGCACACTCCGGAGGCTCAGTGCGCTTTCAATGAGATTGTGGGTCGCGTTTTAGTTCTAATTGTGTGTATTTAGGATGAACAGCGTAAACAAAGCGACTTAAAAGAAAACCTCTCCGGATTCCATCGACGTTCCCTCTCGAAGTATTTCACAATGGTCTTTGTTCAAAAGTTTTCTGACCCAAAGTTTGGGCATTTGAATTTAAAATTCGCGAAATTGTGTCTTCAAAGTCGTGTTAATTGTTAAGCGGGCAGGAACTGCGGGACATCTGCCGGCCGCCGCATTGTGTCACTCATTAGCATACCGACGATGAATAAATATACCTAAAACTTCGTTTGTAGGAAACTTATCAGTCCACAAGTCTCGATTGAATTTTTTTTAGAATATATACCTAAGTGTCTGGGAAATAAACTATTCTTCTCTGCAGAGTCTGCACTTCGAACCGTTGGTAGCTTCATTTTTTAAAATAATTAAGGTTTTAATTTGCAAAATGACGATTCAAGTGTGCTTTTGGAAACCTATTTCAATAAAATATATAATTTTATATACATTTTAGCTAAGCCCTCAATATCTTGAACGTATGAGTTTACTTACATACTGACCTTCTGAGCATTTTAAATTTTTTGATCTGAGAAAAAATTATCCGCTAACTTTATTCATTAATCACTCCACACAGTAAACCTTTCATTTATTTGTATTTGGTGATGAAAGTAATCTCTCATATTGTTTCTTCCTTTTTTACGAATTAATAATATCACCACTGGTTAAAACCGAATGACGAATATAGTAATTGAATACCAGAATAACCGCTTTAAGGTCAATGATAATTATAATCCGTTATGGTTACATGACATGATATGACACGCGTAAATTATACTTTAAATTGACATACGAAGTCGTCAACCCCTTAAGAAAACACCAACATTTTTGAAATACACGGGAACTTAAGCTCATCTTTGTATAAATAAATATATATCTTATACACCCACGGTCGTCTATTCCTACGGTAAGCAATCGAATGCTTGTGTTATAAGTAACAGCCGACTGCTAAAGTTAAATATATTTTTTTACAAATTTACATAGAAATAATATATATATAAATACATATATTATATCCAGACTCAGGCAAAAATCGAACCCGCAACCCACGGAACAGAAAGCAGAGTAAAAGCATATAACTTAAAGAAACTACACATTCCTCTTCCTAAGTAACAGATATCCAAAGCAATCACAAATATTCTGCATGAATTAAAACCATTTCACAAATGAATTTATAGGAAAATTTCCAATATATAAATTCGGCTGCGATTATCAGGTCTCATTAGCGTGGCGTTTCTGGCATCTTTAATAAATTAGCGACGAGCCATCGCCTTAATCGTGGCGTTAGGGGACCGATAAGGGGGGCAGGGGGGAGAATAATCGAGACCCTCCGTAATTGCTGCTCGCGACGTCTTGGAATGCCTCCAAATTGGAAATGATATCGATAAAACTCTCGTTATGTGATATATTGAAAGGTAAAATGATATGAAAGGTATTTGAATACTTTGAGATATTTAATTTGTTTCCGTCAATTGTGCGAGAAAAGGGAAAGTTCAGGATACAACTCTACGTTTATAGAATATGTTGGAATAGAATTTATAAATGTTTTAGTAGATGATATAGTGTTTTGTTTTGATTTGAACTGGTATTGATTTTTATCATGTGCTATAATTGTCTCGAAATTTATAACCCTTATCTTTCAAAAAATAACCTTTGTCCAAAAGTAAGATGACTACTAGGGCACAACCGGAAATACCTTGCTCAAAGTTTGGAGCAGCTTGACTGGACAAGTACCTCAACTTTACAGATAACAGCGTAATATTACTCTCAAGTATCTTTGTATTCCTATGTAAGTAAGGTAGCCAGATCTCCTGGTGACAGTCGGGGCTGTGGTCGGCAACTCGCTTGCAATGCTCGTTCTATTACAGCTGTACAGTACGTCTGTTTGCCAATTTGAAGTATAATAACAGATTAGAGGAAAAGATCATCGATTGTGTATTGCAGCTTACCTTCGGTGGTGCTGTGGCGTGAGCCCCATCGTACACGTAGAGGTGGTCGTTGCAGTCCAGCTGTAACAGGTCGAAGTGCAGCATGAACCGCTGCAAGATACTGTGCGTCTGGAAGGTGACAGTGCAGTCCAGGTTGCGTTCGTTCCGGGACCAGAGCACTCCACCGTCCAGCTTCCGGTACTGGCGTTGCAGGAAGTGGTCCTTGCATAGCGAGTCCATATAATCTGTGGATAAATTTCGGTGGTTAGTATTTTTTGATTTCTTAATATATTGGTATTGTTATTATATTATAAAGATTATATATTAATAGCTAGGTATATACTATATATATAATACACAACCACTCTAGTATAGCGATGAATATAAGTGCCTAAACACCGACAGTTTGAGGGTTCAATTCCCGCTCGAAATGGATATTATTATTCCCAAAAACATTTCTTTCTGATTAAGATGTCTGTCCTTGTGAACATAGTGGGAAATATATCCGCCAACCCGCAGTGGGGGAACAATCCTTCTCCTACATGCAGAGAGAGGACTATGTTGTGTGGCGTGGCGTGTACTATGGGAACTTACAGACTGGATTGTACATTATAAAGATAAATAATATAAGATTGTTAAAAAAACCTAATATACTCCAAATAAAGACTCCAACTTTTGTACTCGCAATGAGTCTAAGTTTAAAAACTATATTTAGGTTTAATTTTTATATGTGTACTAGCTGACCCCGCAAACGTTGTTTTGCCATATATGTTATTAACCCCCTTAATCCCCCTTATAACTTAGGGGTATGAAAAATAGATGTTTGCCGATTCTCAGAAATACCTAATATGCACACAAAATTTCATACAAATCGGTCCAGCCGTTTCGTAGGAGTATGGTAACTAATATTGTGATACGAGAATTTTATATATAAGATTATGTGTACCTCGATTTATCATAAAATAAACATAAATATATAACTATATAAGTATCCTGTTAAGGAAAACACAGGCGTTAAGTTGCGGTCAACTATATTTGATAAAATGTAGCGAAACATTCAATGGAATATTAAGTTACGAATCCATATCTATAAAAATAACAAGAAAACTGCATAGCAAGTGTCTGACGCGGCTAAGATATTTCAGATAATATGGTAGATATAATCTTTTATCTATGATTAGGTATCTTTAATCGTTATCTATCTCTCGCCAGAACTCTCGCGGACGTTGTACGGGACATCTGTGTTATATTATTGAATATTCTGAGTGTACGCGGAAACAGCTATTAAAATGTAAGTACATTCTACCACTTTTATTTGCTCTACCATCCAGATATCCTATACAGAAAATATGTCATGGTTAGTCATATTAACTCACTAACTTCTGGATCCAATTCACAGCACATTCTTCATTAAAATAAAACATTATTCCATTAAATAAATCATCATCTGGTGTAATAAAAATATGCTATTGCAAAAGTTTAAAAATATCAAAATGGGATGATCAATATAAATTATAGCAATATTACCAACTTCTTCAGCTTCTTCTGCTTCTGCCCACTACTTCGTCCCTGTGGACTGCGCTCCTACTGACCTTAGCGTGATGGTATATAACCTATAGTCTTCTTCGATAAATTGGCTATCTAACACTGAAAGAATTTTTCAAATCGAACTAGTAGTTTCTGAGATTTGCGCGTTCAAGCAAACAAACAAACTCTTCAGCTTTATGATATTAGTATAGAATTTGTATGAATCATTTTATATTTTTAAAAGAGTAACTGTGGACTCTACAGAGTCTGCATTCCGAATCAGTGGCAACTTTATTGTTAGAGATAATAAAAATTGTGATTTGTAAAATTACGATTTGAAGATGCTTTTGAAGCCTATCCGAATAAAGTTATTTTTAATTTTGTGATCTCGATATAAAAGATATCTGAAAAGATAACCAATTTTCAAAAACAATTTACTTACATTAAAGTACTATAACCGAAGACGCTGACTGTCAGCATCTTCGGTGCGACAAAGCCAGCCCTGCGGTCACCAACTCGCCTGTCCAGTGTGGTGACTATGGGCAACGCACAGAAGTTCATGCCATTTTTGGCTCGAACTTGTGAAGGCCTATGTTCAGCTATGTCCAGTCTGTTACTACTCGAGTTTTGGGCACGATCTCTCTACATTAGGGTAAATAACAAGAGCCTAATCCACCAAATCTTTTCTACGTAGGTTAAGCAAATAAATATATGGAAAATATCTCTTAGACTGTAGATTTTCAGTATCCTCCCTAAGCATCGTAAATAAATGTGTGTGATAATAAATTTATTTTCAAAAATTTATCTTAATGACTAAATCACTTTTAAAAAAGTATTTGTGGTAAATTTCCAGGGGCTATAGCGTGCTAGCAACGCTGTCGATCATTATCCTCATCGGCACCACATCATCAGCTCCAATTTCTCCGTTCCTAGCAAACATGGTGTCTGTGGAAACCACTGGTCTGGAGGTACCAACTGACTTTCTAGCTGCTACCGACGTTGGTACGGGTGCCTTGCAAATAGTTGTCAACATACGGACCGACAGTCAAGGAAACATCGAGGTTATATCGAATTAATATACAAGAAGATAAGAATCAAATAATAATAACAAATAGACATCTAAAGTAATAAGAATAGGCCTAAATAAGTTTTAGAATTACGTTTTCTTGTACAAATTTAACATGACAAAATACGAGTATACGAATGATTTACTGCATTTCGTGCTTGCTTTTAATAGCTATTTAAAAAGCAAAGGATTTAAATCGATGTTTAAATTTAACTTCTCTGTAATTATTTATTCTATATTAGTTCTGATACTAAGTTGTCATCGAAATGTAATAATAACATTAATTGGAATACTAGCTGACCCCGCGAACATTGTTTTGCCATACCTATGTTTATTAGGCCGATTGTCTGACCTACTCGATATACACACAAAATTTCATAAAAATAAATCCGGCCGTTTCGGAGGAGTATGGAAACGAACATTGTGACACAAGAATTTTATATATAAGATAATTGTCTGTCTGCATAAACAGTGTAGACGACAACCATTCTATGTACAAATCATAGAAGGTAATATAATAATAGGGTTAAATAATATTATGACTAAGCTTAATATTAAAATAAGACAAAAATCTAGAAATTTTCGAAGTTAAATAGTATAAAACGCGACGTATATTGTAATGATAGAAACTCTATTTGGTCTAGCCATGAATAAACATTTATTTAATTCTAGGCTATAACAATTTTCAATATTAAGTTAACGCAGTATCACATTGAACCCTTGAATAATTTACAAATAATTAATCTCACACTTAATTAAAGTCATAAAGTTGTACATATATATTCTCAAATCACAAGCCTACGTTTGTACGTTCTAAAGTATGGCTTAGTTAAATGAAGCAATCTTGAACATCTTCTAAGTTGGAGTAAGTGTCGTTTATCTCAGCATAATTCGACTGAATTATCTCGGAACTTACTCCACACTAAACCAAGGATGTGACAAACTAAGCCATACATTCTCAAAGTGAGAAGTTCCATCCCCGAATAGATGTTGAATTTAGTAGTTCCACTGGACACGTAATCACAAAATTTGTTTAAAATATCTGATATACTTTTAGGATATTAATAATGAATCGAGCCAAAATCTTACAAATTAGGTATTAACTATTTTTTTGTGTAGTGTAATGTAGTGTATTTATTTCATCAGTCAATTCAACGACTAAAAAAAATTCCTATAAATTTTCATTACGTTTGTCATTAAGAAAATTGTAAAACAAAACCTAAATATTTGTATTAGAATTATGAAAATATTTAATTTGGGGTGTTACCTATAAAGTTTGGGAGTCTATGACTCATCAAACGAATAATCTCTATCATTAAAAGGAACTATTTCTACAGAAAATATCAATTGTAGTTTTATGAATTCCTGGTATTTCATCATTCTTTGTTCCCATAACATAACCCTTTTTCTTAACTAAAAGGTAATTTGATGATTCGGGACACATATAAACTTTAAATACACTGTATATTATACCACTACGTAATATTCATCACAGTTCACTGCTGGACATAGGCCTCCACAAGTTCGCGCCAAAAACAGCGTGAACTCATGTGTGTTACCCACAGTCACCACGCTGGGCAGGCGGGTTGGTGAACTGGGCTGCCTTTGTCGCACCGAAGACGCTACTGCCCGTCTTCGGCCTATGTATTTCAAAGCCAGCAATTGGATTGTTATCCCGCCATCTGTCGGCTTTAAAGTTCCAAGGTGGTAGTGGAACTGTGTTATACCTTAGACGCCTCATACGACACCAACGGGAAGAGAGGTGAGCTATATTATTTATTGCCGTAGCCACACAGCGTTGCGTGCGTGATATTAAATTATGTAAATTCTCCTAAATAGTAGATAAAAAATACAGTCTGTATCATTTTCCTGTCTCTTTCTTGCCTGTCTCTTTCTCCCTCCTTTAGAAGTTTTAAATCAAAAATATGTCATTTTTATATTTACTGAAGTTATACTTCTTTACGCACGCTTGACTTGGAGAGTAAACTGGTGAATGCGTGACGAGAGCGTTACTAAAAGTTTGATAGGACAAGGCGAATGGAGCAAGAGAGAGGTGCAAGCACACATTTTCTTTCCCTCTTTCTCTCACAGCCAGTTACGTTTCGTGTATCTAAGACACAGTGCAGGCCTATTGCTAAAGAAGTTTTACTTCAGTCGTGTGGTCTAAAGCAAACTCGTTTTTTTTACATGTGTATTTCCATATATATTCTGTGTGTGTACGTATTTTATATATGTATATTATATTGTTATTATGTTATGTTATTTAGTAATCAAAACTTATGTTTGTTTTAAATGTAACATTGTATTATTTTTCATTTTTTTCTAAGCAATAATTGCTTAGGTGCTATTGTTTTCACGGATACTACTGTTAATTTAATTTTATTGTGTAAGTTATTTTTTTATAATAAATTAATTAAGAATAAAAAGCAATGTGTTTACTTCTTTCCTACGAGACCTTAAATTCACAAATTTCCGCCAAGAATCTTTGTGTAATGTATTTATTTATACACATATCTAGTAGCTGTATCCCTCGGTTTCACCTGCGTCAGTTTAAAAAAACGTACTAAAATATTATACAGCCTATGACATTCCTTGGTAAATGAGCTATCGAACACAATAAGAAAATTAATTTTAGCTAGTAGGACCTGAGATCAGGGCATTCAAACAAACAACAAAACTTTTCAGATTTATACTCGTAATCCCTACTAATATTATAACCGATCATTACGAAACTTTGTACACATATTCTTGGAGGTATTAGGAGTAACGTAGGATACTTTTTATTTAAAAAAATTCAATGCGAGTGAAGCCGCGGGTAAAAGCTTTTTTTTATATATCACTAGTTCGGCAAACAAGCGTACAGCTCACCTGATGGTATTACCGTAGCTTATAGACGCCTGCAACACCAGAAGCATTGCAAGCGCGTTGCCGACCCAATCCCCAATCCCCCCAGGAGCTCTGGTCACCTTACTCACCAACAGGAACACAATACTGCTTGAAAACAGTATTATTTAGCTGTGATCTTCTGTAAGGTCGAGGTACCCCTACTACCCCAGTCGGGCTGCTCCATATTTTGAGTAGGAAATTTCTGCTGTGCCCTACCTCAGTTAAACTGTACTAGTACTAGTATATATATATAAGCCGTTATATGCTACTTAAAACACAGGCATAAAATTAACAATCTCAGGAACAAACGACATTGTAAACATTAAACTTATTTCAAAAAAAATTACAAAAAATGTAATTCATATTTTAAGACGCGTAATTATTATTTGAATTACTTCTAACTAAAGTTTCCATTATATTATTATCATGAAGTATTTTCATATTGTCCTAGAAGTCATACAAAACATACCAATATACGAGGAATCGTGTCACGTCGGCAGATACCGGCTTATCGGATATGAGGAGCATTCCGAACGGCCGAGTGGTATTTATCTCTTACCGAGCGGGTTCGAATACAAATTATGTAATAAAAAATAAAAGGAACGCGATTCTAGAACAAATTATATCGGTTAAAGTATCACACAGGAGGTTTTCATCGTTATTTGTGATAAGTTTAATTCCTTTTTAACATGTTATTTGTCAGGGTTCATTCATCGAGGGGATTGAAATGATAAATTTGTAAAAAATCGTTTGTCTAAAGATTGTGAAAAAAATCTAAAGAGTGTTGTTATTGATTGTCTTTAATTAGTTAATAATATATTTCCGAACGCCACTTTTAGGGTCTGTGGATGAGCGTGTATTTGCGGGCACAGCGCCCTCTATCTTCTTTCGATTCCAGTTGCTTGAGACTTATCAACACACTGACTATATCTCCGATAAATCAACATTAAAACATTGACATCAGTACATTTGTGTTTACGAGGTTAGTTTGGTGGGATCGAGTTTTAATGACGACTGACTTATAAAGAAGTAATTATGACACAAATTAGCATATAATTATAATCGCTATCACGTCAGCGCTATCATAGCGCCCACAATTGATTATAATTGTTTGCTCGCAAACGAAAAAAAAACCGACTTCATTTACATCGACAAGTACAAGACAAGTATACTACGCAAGTATACGAAAAAAATTAACAAACGCACTAATCGTCCCTACGATTTGTCCTCCGATTTCTCTGGGATCCCCTTATCAAATCCTGGTTTCCTTATCATGATACTACACTCGAGATGTCTCCTTTCCAACAAAAAAATAATTATCAAAATTGGTTCATAAACGACAAAGTTACACACCGAACACACAATATACCGTCGAATTGAGTAATCTGCTCCTTTTTTGAAGTCGGTTAAAAATGAAACAACTTTTTCTGATTTTATCGCGATTTATTAAGTTTTTTTAGATGCCCGATGTGTTGGATACTTTACAGTAACCATCGTCACGGGAGGACTGAGTCCTCGTTATATTGAGTTAAATTCGCGTAAACATGTGAAAACAATATACAATTGATTAAATGCTACGGCAAACAAACATATGATTTGTATAACTTACCAGTTACCGAATAACATACCAACACATACACCAAACACCAGTGTCATAGCAAGCGTGTTAGCGACCCCACCCCAGTCCCTACCCACCCGTACCTACCCCCGACGCTCCACAGGACTTCTGGCTACCTTACTCATCAGAGGAACACCAATTCTGTAAGGTTAAGACTCTTCCTAATTAACCTACATAAGATTTTGAACAAGGTTTCTCAAGGTCCAAATTCAAAGGACAAGGTCAATTTCCTAATACGTATCTGTATTTCAAATTTCAATATTAATTTTGAAAAAACAGAAATATTTAAAGATTCTAAACATTTTTGAATACCATATCAAAAATCGAACGGTCGATTGATGATATTCAAAAATGTTTAGAATTCCTAAGGTGTGGGTAACACAAAAATAAATCGTACAAAATATTTAAGGATTTTTTTTATTATTTATTTATTTGTTAAATAATGATTTAAGACAAATAATCCTTAAACTGGAAACACATCTATCACTTTCTCAGTAACAACTGAAGCGTTATGTTAAGACGCTTCACACGATAATCCCGAAGACGCAGCGACGATACATCGCTTTTCATAAATATCTTCGTTTACGTAATCCATCTTTGAGGCTTATACTTATTTTTAGTAATACCTTTTGATTTTATATTTTACTTCGATACGGTATTGGTATTATTAGTAACAAATAAAATTGGAGTGTCTGTTTGTGATATTAAAATAACCGCTTTATACAAAATGATGAAGTCAAATGATAAGTTGATTACACTTAAATGTTCATCATCTTCATTGTTGTATATATACATATAAGTTAAAAGTATACATAACCAAAGAAATGTTTAAACCCCCGTGGAATTAAGGTCACCTGTTATTTAAATTTTTTGGCCAGATAAAATCAGAATCAAATATTAATTCTCAGCGAATCGACAAAAACTCGTAAATATGACTTCCTTCCCGGGACTTCATTGAGAAAAGCGGGACGGGTGTTCCGTTCAAACGAAACTACAGATTATAAAAACCGCGATTAACCGCCACCAGTGGCGTGTCAGACCTAACGCGTACTTTTTTTTTATTTCATTAAAATTATTATTAAAACTTCGTAAACATTTACCGGTTTATTGCGATTAATATTTGAAATAGAATTTTTAATTTCAAATATAATTGTTCGTTTACACGAGTCACTCACGGGAACTATCACTTTGATGACAATATTTGTCTTTATATTAAATGTGTTTTTTATTTAGGAAGACATTACGTTCTCATATCACGCACGTCTGGAAGGTGGAGCTGTCGAAAAGAGGTCAACTTTAGTTTAGCCACATGGACAATCAGGCTCAGTATATATTTACTGAGTTTCATTTATATACGTATTTGCGAGATGCGATTGTGT
The DNA here is from genome assembly GCF_905220565.1 of Melitaea cinxia. Taxonomy (NCBI): domain Eukaryota; kingdom Metazoa; phylum Arthropoda; class Insecta; order Lepidoptera; family Nymphalidae; genus Melitaea; species Melitaea cinxia. Next base: position 1,141,361 of record NC_059396.1, on the reverse strand, counting down.
TCTGATTGCACAAACGATTTTACAATTGTCTGAGAATAAATTTAAAGTTTGTATTAAAAAGAATTTAATAGCTAAAGCTTATTATTCGGTGCAGGATTACGTAAATGATAAAGATGTATGGATTTAATGACGTTGTACTAATTTTGTATTAATAAACATTTATTTTTCAGTATAGTAACTGCGGAGTTTTTTGCCGGTTCTTATCTGCAGAATCTATATTCCGAGTCGGCGGTAGCTTCACTTATAACGATAATTAAAATTTTAATTTAAGTAAGATTTAATGTGGTGAAGGTGCTTTTTAAGCCTATTTGATTAGTTAACAATTCGACTAGCCTGTGGCGGTGATCATTTCCGCCCATTGTCTGAGTGTAATATAACTATCTCATATTTCATTTATATATCAAAAAAATATATGTAGTTATATCAATGAGATTTTACCTATAACACAGGCGGTAAGTTGGCTAACTGTGAAACAGATGGCCGTATACCCATATATGTAAGTAAAAGACATAAAAAAAAATTCTGTTTAGTTAATTTTTTGACGTAGAAAATTTATTTAAAGATTTTTTTTACAATTGTTAACAATTTTAATGTTAAAGTGATATCTTTAACGGTATGATAAGACGCAAATACTGATTACGTAAAGAACTTACTTTTGACTATTTATTGACTTAGAAGATGAATCACTGCTTTGTGTTGTTGTATATGACATATAACCTAATTACTATAAGATTGTCAATGTATATATATCGTACCAGTTGACCTAACAAACGTTGTTTTGCCATATATATTATGAAAATTTAGGGTTGTATGTATTTTTTGATGCTAAATCATAATAAAATAAAAATAAAATAAATTATCAAAATATATAAAAAAAAAATTAGGGGTGGACTACCCTTAACATTTAGGGTGATGAAAAATAGATTTTGTTCGATTCTCAGACCCACCCAATATGCACACAAAATTTCATGAGAATCGGTCAAGCTGTTTCGGAGGAGTTTAACTACAAACACCGCGACACGAGAATTTTATATATTAGATTTTATTCAAGTATGTGAAAGAGAAAAAAAATGTGTGTGCCTTGGACCACACGATTGAAGTAAAACTTCTTTAACTCCATCTATACGTATGAGAGAAAGAGAGAAAGATAATATGTGCTCGCACCTCTCTCTTGCCCGTACAGTAATATACGAAGCGTAACTCTCTCTTTCGATCTTCACTAACTCATATCTTCCTCTCGACCTCCGTTCGCTTCGCCCGATCACGCTTTAACACTCATAACGCTGTCATGACACATTCACTGGCTAACTCCCTAAGTCAAACATACGTAAAGAAGTTCTACTTCAATAAGTACTTCTCAAAACAAGAAAGTATTATATAAATGTAAACCTACAAACACACATTCAAAAAGATTGTTTTGTATGTATTTTCCAGTAATAACAACAAATAATTGATAACGCCTGAAACTGTTATCGTAGTGATGCTTAAAATATTGACATCGTTTCCGGAGTTGAACCAGGCGTTTACCGATCCGTTTACCGAAAATTGTAATAATTTACCGAATTGATAAAAACGGTAAAATATTTAAATTTTTTCTCTATAATAGCTTTTTTGAGTTTGTACTAAAAAAAAACAGTAAACGCCAGGTCACCTGATAATTATTATATATACATAGAAGAGTGATGAAATTTAGAATTTGAAAAAAATATACAACAATTTTATAAAACTATAAAAAATATTGTATTCATAATGTAAATGTATAAATTGTCTTAAAATAATATATCATAAATATATGCATATATATATATATATATATATACTTAGACCTATCTCGAATACAATAAAAATTATGGTCTCCAAAAACCCTAAATCAACACCAGTTTTCCGGCAACCGGATAGTCAGATTTACAACCACAATCGGAAACAACCGGATAAATTTATATTATCCGGTAAAATACCATTCTCTATTTATCCATATATAGAACAATTTAATTGTGTCCTGTAATCTTTATATATATTCTATTACATAATAAAATGTATTGTATTATCTTTATAAAAAATATAAGTATTAAAAATAACTTATAGTTTAATATAACGAAGCTTCTCCGGTGTGACGGTATTATATCGCCGACGTGGAAAATTTTTATACCTGTGAAAAAGTTTTAAAAATTGAAAAATGAAACATTATAGCGTCCGAGAGAAAGTTCGTCGGAAATTTTAATTAGATGGATTTAAGAACACATTTTTTAGTACATTTTATATTTTTTGACTAAACTATTAGCGTAGTGGGCAGTGTCGGCTTTCTGCTCCCGGATGGTTCTATTCCTGCCGCGAGTCTGGATGTAATATATATTTTTATTTATCTATATCTATTATATCTAGATATATCAGTCGACTATTACCCATGACACAAGCACTAAGTTGCTTACCTTGGTAACAAACGACCGTGTGTGTATTTTATAGATATTTATTTATTTGTTATTATAATTACGACATAAGCTGTCGATATAATTTCGTACGATTATACTATATTATATTACCAGTTCGGTGTGACTGCGTGGATTTCGATTCCTTGAAAATATTAAATGTTAAGTCTAGACTTTTATCTAAGTCGGCTAGTGAGTCGTAGTGTCTGCAGCCTCGTCAAATTATCCGCAGTTTCAAAACGACATTCGCGATTAGACCCGTGTAATTAAAGGCATTTGTGTCCGTAAAAGCTTAAAACTTACATCGGATTACTATTGCGAAAGACTAACAAATATTCATATGTACTTCCGCATTCACTTCCACATCCACTTCAACTGAGGTAGGGCACAGCAGGAATTTCCTGCTCAAAATATGGAGCAGCCCGACTGGGGTAGTACCTCGACCTTACAGAAGACCACAGCTAAATAATACTGTTTTCAAGCAGTATTGTGTTCCTGTTGGTGAGTAAGGTGACTAGAGCTCCTGGGGGGATTGGGGATTGGGTTGGCAATGCGCTTGCGATGCTTCTGGTGTTGCAGGTGTCTATAAGCAACGGTAATAGCTTACCATCAGGTGAGCCGTACGCTTGTTTGCCGACCTAGTAACATAAAAAAAAAATCACACACATTATGAGTCGATGCTTGTCTCTATTAGGTACATTTACAGACCAACAACAACTGTTAGAGAGAGAGACTTACGGCCGGTTTCTGAAACGTTTGTCAAAGTATAGGTCTACTAATCGGCTGTTAGATTTAAATCGGATGTCAAATCAACTGGAGTTGCTGAAACGTTATTCACAGCAAAATTAGCTAGTCCTCGATTAGTTTGATTTGACATTCGGTTTGTAACATGTGGTCATGTAACATAATTAAATATTATTTTATATATTCGTGATGTATCAAAATCTACAGAAACTGTTAGTTGTGATGTTATTTAATACATCTGATAATACTCATACATCTAATAAAGCATCATATAAACATCTAAGGAAGATACAATAAAAGAAAATAGTTCCTAAAAACAATAACCGACTAGCCCGTTGGCGCAGTTTGTAGTGGCCCTGCTTTCTGTTCCGCGGGTTGCGGGTTCAATTCCCGTCTGAGTCTGGGTGTAATATTTGTATTTATATATTTATATATCTATTATTTCTTTGTATATTTATGAAAAAAATGTATGTTATAAGATATTTATTTATTTATTATTATTTATTATTTAAAAAAAAAACAATATCATGAAAATAAGACGAATCTTTAGAAAAAAAAAATGAAATCATCAGAATATTGTACTGATTAAAAAAAAAAAAAAAAAAACATTAGTTTAGTAGAAAATAGTAGTATGAAAATATGGTAAAGTAATTATAATTATAATAGCTTGTTTTAAATTTTAGTTATTAAATAATTATAAGTATTTTTTTAATAGTTCCTATAAATGTATATTTAGATATATATTGTTATGACCTTTAAAATTCCCTATTATTTATATATTGTTAGTAATCAAATTTAAAACTTAACAATTAAAATGTGTCAATAATAGAGATGACCGCACAGAAGTGTTTTTATTTATTATTGAACTTTGACCAGTATCTTCTTCGTAATAATAATAGACATCTGTGTAAGCTACAACAAAGAACAAAAAATTTTAGTTTATCAAGACCAAAATGTAGACTATTATAAGATAAAACATACATTACATATATAACACTTGGTTATAAATATATTTTACATACCTTTAAAGAACCAAAATGTAGTTTCACGTAGAAAATAATTGTTTTCCTTAAGTTAATTCACCGATATACACCGATTAGTTGACAGAGTATTTGACAGACGTTTGATCAATGATTATTGTTTAATTCGCGTTTCAGAAACCCAAAATGGCGGTTAACATACGATTCCAGAGTCAAATTTGACAGCTATGTCAACTGACAGTATGATTAAATTAAGTAGTTAACCATGTTTTTAGCAACTCATTTCATGCTTAACAAGAGATTTGACAGATGATTTGTTAATTTCTGCATTGATCAGCCTTTCGGAAACCGGGCGTTAGTACCCTATCTAACCTTACGTCTCATCTATTTAGATGACGAAACAAAAAAAAAGGACATAAAACGTACAAAAATTGATTGATTCATCTAAGACTTTAACGAGGGACGCTTTACGAGGTATCACTTGAAACGAAATCTTTATGAACGCGTAAAAAGCCTATCCGGCGAGAAAATGAATTGAATAACTGCCATTGATATCTATAAACACTGCCTCTCGTAACCTGACCGACCGTAAACGAGGCAGATCACGATGAAGGCCGTAAAAAAGTAGGTATTACTTTTTATCCGTAATTTTATAATATTGACAGTTTAGTATTGATTTTTTTTAATGAACAAAGGAATTTAACTGGGAATTAAGTTTTAGAAGGTTATTCGTAAGATCTAGTTGACTGAATAGTTGATCGAAACTGTGTGAACTGTTACAGCATGCAAGCCTTTTAAATAAATTCTTAAACGTACATACCCGACAACCTGCTTAATTCCTATATATACAATTCTCGTGTCACAATATTAGTTAACATACTCCTCAAACAGCTGGATCGATCTTTATGATGTTTTGTGTGCATATTGAGTAGGTCTGTGAATCGGCCAACATTTTTCATACGCCTAAATTATAAAGGGGGTGGAGGCGGTTAAGGTGGTTAATAACATATATGGCATAATTGTGTTTGCTCGCAAACGAAAAAAAACCGACTTCAATTACATCGACAAGTAATACAACGTAGATCGACGAAAAAATAGTCAAGCAACTACGCGTTATCAATGATTACTTAAAAAGTAGTTATCAGATCTCGATAAAATTTATATATGACCACATGATAAACATCAGCTTTCGATTAAATTAAAAATTATCAAAATTGGTACACCCAGTAAAAAGTTATTACGGATTTTCGAGAGTTTCCCTCGATTTCTCTGGTTTCCTTATCACGGTACCAAACAACTATATCTTCTTTCCAACAAAAAAAGAATTATCAAAATCGGTACATCCAGTAGAAAGTTATGCGGTATAATACAACGTAGGTCGACGAAAAAAGCGTCAAGTAAAAACGCATTATTAGATATAACTCGAAAAGTACTTGTTAGATCTCAAATAAATTTAAATGGAACCAATTGGCACACACCACCTTTCGATTAAAACAAAATTTGTCGAAATCGGTCTATCCGGTCAAAAGTTCTGATGTAACATACATTAAAAAAAAATTCAGTCGAATTGAGAAAATCCTCCTTTTTTGGAAGTCGGTTAAAAACAACGTTTGCTGGGTCAACTAGTATTCTTGTATAATTTCACATAATATTTTACTTCATAAATTTATTTATTTTTAATTGTAATTGGTGAAGGTAATCGAATAACAATTTTACAACCTCTCTATATAAATGAACTAGCTGTGCCCGCGGCTTCGCCCGCGTTGAAATTAGTGTGTCACAAAGTTTTCCCGGCAAACTTCCAGTGAAACTCTCATCAAAATCGGCTTAGCCGTTCCGTAAACCTTCCTCTTGCCCATGGTGGAGCCCTCTCTCCAATGGTGAAACCGCATGAAAATCCGTTCAGTAGATTTTGAGCGAATCGATCACATACACTTTTGGAGACTGTTTTATAATACACTAACTGCGACACTGGGTTGGCGCAACGGTTACAGCCATGGATTGTATCTACCTGTTGCGCTGGCGGTTGCGGGTTCGCTCCCCGCACATGACAAACATTTGTATTGGGCCATACAGGTGTTTGCCGTGGTCTGCGTGTTTGTGCAGTCCTTGTAGGTCTCCCCACTGTGTCTCGGAGAGCACGTTAAGCCGTCGGTCCCGGTTGTTATCATGTACAACTGATAGCGCCAACCGCATTGGAGCAGCGTGGTGGATTAAGCTCTGATCCTTCTCCTATATGAGGAAAGAGGCCAATGCCCAGTAGTGGGATATTACAGGCTGAAGCGTTACACTAACTGTTGCCCGCGACTAAAAATCCGCGTGGTTATGAAGATATGCATTACTATTAAGATGTTTAACACAAATAATTTTTTTATTTCAGTCACTTGCAATGCTTATCAAACTGAGTAACTTTTTAAAAGGCACAATTTAGCATAATTTAATAGCTATTTTTATAAAACCTCTCTATACACCACATTTTTAGTTTTATTTTCAGGCTGTATGTAGTATGTGTAGCGGTGGAATATCGTAAAATCCGTTCTTAGCGGATGTCTGCTAACTATAATCTACCTCCCTGCTAAATTTTATCTTTGTCCAACCCGGATGGTGAGTGATGAGTGAGTTAGTGAATCTTTCTCTTATATATATATATATATATATATATATATATATATATATATATATATATATATATATATATATATATATCTATATATATATAGATTATGATGCATTATTTGGACACCTTTTCATCATCTACAGAGCATATATTTTAAATTTCAAGTCTCTTACTTCAAAAACGTAAGACTTTCATACAAACTTCTAACCCCCGTTTTATCCCCTTAGGGGTCGATTTACGTAAAATCAGTTCTTATCCGATGTCTACGCCCAATAAGGAACCTACCTGCTAAATTTCAAGCTTGTAGCTGTTATAGTTCCGGAGATTTCGTGATGAGTGAATCAATCTACCATCCCCCGTTTTAACCCCAAAAAGGAGTTGATTTCTAAAGATACATTATTTGGACACCTTTTCATCATCTATAGAGCATACATTTTAAATTTCAAGTCTCTTACTTCAAAAACATGGGACTTTCACACAAACTTCCAACCCCGTTTTACCCCTTTAAGGGTCGAATTTCGTAAAATTCGTTCTTAGCGGATACTTACGCCTTATAAGGAGCCTTCTTGCCAAATTTCAAGTTTGTAGGTCTTATAGTTTCGGAGATTTTGTGGTGAGTGAGTCAATCTACAATCCCCCGTTTTAACCCCAAAAGGGAGTTGATTTCTAAAGATACATTATTTGGACACCTTTTCATCATCTATAGAGCATACATTTTAAATTTCAAGTCTCTTACTTCAAAAACATAAGACTTTCATACAAACTTCTAACCCCCATTTTACCCCCTTGGGGGTCGAGTTTCGTAAAATCCGTTCTTAGCGGATGCTTACGCCTTATAAGGAGCCTACCTGCCAAATTTCAAGTTTGTAGCTGTTATAGTTCCGGAGATTTCGTGATGAGTGAATCAATCTACCATCCCCCGTTTTAACCCCAAAAAGGAGTTGATTTCTAAAGATACATTATTTGGACACCTTTTCATCATCTATAGAGCATACATTTTAAATTTCAAGTCTCTTACTTCAAAAACATGGGACTTTCACACAAACTTCCAACCCCGTTTTACCCCTTTAAGGGTCGAATTTCGTAAAATCCATTCTTAGCGGATACTTACGCCCTATAAGGAGCCTTCTTGCCAAATTTCAAGTTTGTAGGTCTTATAGTTTCGGAGATTTTGTGGTGAGTGAGTCAATCTACAATCCCCCGTTTTAACCCCAAAAGGGAGTTGATTTCTAAAGATACATTATTTGGACACCTTTTCATCATCTATAGAGCATACATTTTAAATTTCAAGTTTCTTACTTCAAAAACATAAGACTTTCATACAAACTTCCAACCCCCATTTTACCCCCTTGGGGGTCGAGTTTCGTAAAATCCGTTCTTAGCGGATGCCTACGTCTTATAAGGAGCCTACCTGCCAAATTTCAAGTTTGCAGGTGTTATAGTTTCGGAGATTTCGTGATGAGACCTTTCGCTTTTATATATATAGAGATTAAAAATAAAATCTTTCCAGAATGTTCTGAAGTTCTAAAGAAAAACAATAATATATTAAACGTTCTTCTAATATTACAAAACTAAAATACAAAGGTCACATGACGATTTAAAAATAGAAAAATCCACGTTCATAAAAAGGCACTCAAACTTCAAACAATAAAAATCGCTAGCGTATCGTACCGAACGTCCCCTTTCCTCCAACGAACCCCTTCCCCTCCATCACTTAAGGGTAAATTATACAAATGACATTCCGTTTTAAGTTCTCGTTAAATAGCGCACGTTTTAGACACCGCACTTCGTCCTGCGATTCGCTTACCCAGGGTTGTCCTTCGCTGGATTTGTTTTAGTTTGGTGAACGTCCCGGGGATTTATTTGATTCTGTTTGTATAAAGTCCCAATATTTTTTTTTCGTGAGTGACCTAATTATATAAAAAAAGGTTATGTCTTAGTGGATTTCGTATATTAGCTAAATTTTGTTACTAAAAATAGTTATGGAAAGAATATTAATTTAACTTTAAAGAATATTAATTCTTTTTGTGATGGCAACCCTGCGTACACCAGACTCAGCATTTCGTTTCGCATAGCAGACCCCGCTCAGCATCTTACTCATATTTAAAAAAAAGGCATTAAATCGTAAAATGCTGTGCATTATGCCAACAATGGACTTCAGTTGATAAATATCCACTGAGATTTCGTTTTGGACGCAATTTGTATTATATTTTAACTGGTATTTAGCGCTTAAGGGCCTATTTTATCAGTTCCAGATAAAGGTTATCTAGCATATACGTTACTGGTAGCCTTTATTAGTTTTATTTTAGTTTTATTTCACATATTCGTATGTTGCAAATAAAAACATAACGCTTCAGCCTGTAATATCCCACTACTGGGCATAGGCCTCTTCGGTATCGATTGTAGATCACACCCCAAGTATTCTTTAAAAAAATATTCAATGTACAGTTTTGATTTTCTTACCATTTTATTATACGTATATATTCTATTCTTCTCAGTAAATTTATAACAACTCCAAGAAAAGAATATCTAAAAGGTGCCTTTGTGTTGTATGAAATATATGCTGGAATTTCACTCTGAATTCTAGTTCAATAACTGAAACGCCGTCAGTCTGAAGCCGCACTAAGGATTCTAACATGAAGCCTAATAATATTATAACGGAAAATCTATTCCTACGCTGTCGAAGATTATTCGTGCTACATTCACGACGCAAAGGCGAAGGTAGATTGTGTGTTATAATAATGTATAATACTAGCTGTGGCCTGCGGTTTTAAGCGAGTTAATTTGAGATATAAAATACCTTTAGCCTTCCTTAATAAATAGGCTATCTGGTACAAAAATAATTTTTATACTTGAACCAGAAACAAACCAACTTTTTAGCTTTTTAGTATTATATGTAATAAAATAGAAATATCTATTTATTTAAGACACTTTCCTTCTCCGACATGGAGAAAGAGATGTATGCCCAGCAGTGGGATGTTACATTCTGAATAAGATGCGATTTAAGACAATTACTGTTCACTCGTAAAATTGCATATGACCGTACTGTAGACAGACATACTGCACTAAACATTTTTAATATCATATCAAAAATTAAACGTTCCAGCGGGGATCAAACTTGCATTATTTATCTTAATTGACTACAGTCAGAGATGCAGGTTTAATCCGCGCTGGAACGGTCGATTTTTGATATGATATTAAAAATGATTAGAATTCCTAATGTGTGGGTAACACAAAAATAAATAATACTGCACTATATACGTTCGTTAACGTATTACTGCCCTGCAAAAAAATCTTCAATGAAAAATAAGTATAGAAAAAAATAATTATTATAAAATATTTACAAAATGTTAACAAGAATCAATAATGTAAATTGGAATCTAATAAACGAAATATATTCAACGTAAGCTTTTAAATATATTCAACGTAAGCTTTTAAAATAACATGATTATTTTCATTACTAAAATTATTTAAAACGCGATATTTACCATGCTTTTTAATTTTATTTATATATTTATGGTTACTCGGTAAACGTATGAGAAAGAGTACGAGAGAGTCCGGTATGGACACTTCTAACGCCGTCAACATCTACCCGCAATCTTCAATCTTGTGAACAAGGCAAAACGTAGTGGTTATATTCTCTTTGAACAAGACATTCGTAGATAATATCGAAATATCGAGCTACGCAAAAAATAATTAAGCGTACTACTTCAAACAATATGATGTTTATTTAGAACTTTGTACTGTTAATATCATATGTCAAAAATAAATTATCAATGCCCAGTAAATTAAAATACATTACAAAACTTTAATCGTCCCGCAAAACATACATAAATTGAACAAAGAAGTGTACAACAGAATCACTCATAATAAACTAAACGCATAAGAGGCCAAACTTCTAGAGAATTCGCTTCAAATTCCCCACACCCTAATGGCGCTTCAGCGTAATTCATTCTCGCCAGTAATGCAATTTCAGCGTTCACCGCCTAAATAAAAGCATATTTATAATTCCTAATGACGATAAGGGCTATAATCGTATACCCCCTGTGGGCGCCAGTAATATGCGTAACACCGATTCGCCCCCACGGAAGCCACGGTAATTACGCCCGTAATAACTTATTACTGTCCAGTGATAACGTTTTCACCTATGGGGCTCCTAAACTAATAGCTCACGTGCTGACTCGGTTCTGTATGTCTGTCTCTTTTCAACATTACGTGGTTGTATATGAAGGAATGAGATAGATGTACCTCTATGTAGCTAAAACTCCCTAGTTTTGATATTCATATCTAAGTTACGGTTATCTGCAAATTAGTTCCCATTTAAAAGATCATATTCATATGAATAGTTTCTTGCATGAAATAACAAAGTTTAAAAAATTATTTAGTTAAAAAAATCCACACAATCACAAATAACTGTTATACCCATTATTTTACGGGGATAGAGCACAGCAGGAACTTTCCTGCTCGAAATATGGAGCAACCCGACTGCGGTGAGCGCTACTTAATGCGCCTCCAGTAACGCCCCTGTGCCCGTGTCGGGCCGGGATGGGAACTCGGTCTTGCTAGACACGGCGTCGTCGGGATTTTTCAGAGGTGAGCCGGATAGTCCCCATGGAAAAGATGTCTGGCCTTTTCGCCGAGGCCAGCCTATATACTATCAGTACCATCAGTACTATATTATTCTGAATTCTAAACAATTGTGACCTATAAATATCGTAAAGTTGGGCATGTTTCTTAATAGAAAGGAAGAAAAAGTGCGCGTATGACAGCTTCGACGCGCTCCTGCAGTTTATACTCTAAGAATGTTTACCATATCATTCTAATATATAAAATTCTCGTGTCACAGTGTCAGGAGCAAAACTCCTCCGAAACGGCTTGAGCCATTCTTATGAAATTTTATGTACATATTTGGTAGGTGAAAATCAGTCGTGAACTATTTTTTAAACCCGTAAGTTTTTTTTATTATGATTTGGCATTGAAAAATACGTACAAACCTAAATCTTCCTCTTCTATCACCAAATACTATTTTTAATAGCGTTTAGTGGCAAAATAACACTTGCCGAGTCAGCTAGCTTATAAAATATTTATGTCTTTCTCGCAAATTACGTTGCACGATAAACTCTTAGAGCAGATCTCATTATAACTGTTTCACGAGACTTCACTTCCCCAATTTTTTAAGGAGTACACCCTAACGAAAGCCACGCTTATAGACTATTAAGAAATTATATATCTTTATTACGGTTTCTTGTACCACATAAAATAAACTTATACGGGAAAATTGTGATGATTATGACCTTTAAATCTTGACTGCTCCTTAAGCCTCAAGACTGAATGTAAATGTATAACTACTGATCTATTTTATCCATTAGATTTTTTTTATAATACTTAATAAGTCTTGATACGTTTTCGCTGTGACATTAAAACTCGAATCATACAAGCACGGTGTTAGTATTGCCATGCGTTTGACACGCCCAACGTTCATACTTGTAGATTACTTATTTTAGTTTTTGTATTTCTTATTATTAGGACCAGGTTAATAGAAAAGTGGGTTCAAAGCAAAGAAATATTCAAGAAATATGGTGGTACAGTATTCGCCGATTCAGTCAGTATTTCACATTAAAGTTATTAGGTACATACAATGTCAATGCCATTGTAATTTTATGTAAAAGAAAAATAATTTGAGGAGCCTAATATTTGCGAAATTGTCCATTTTCCTAATTGGCTTGCGTCTCGCTCAAAGTAAATGTTAATGTTTCGGCGACAGAAAATTGGCCGCATCGTGTTAACGCCTTAACGGTCTACTGGGATACCCTGAAATAACCTAAATTCTGCCAACTTTATGATTATAAGCCACACTATTATGTATTACAAATTATAGTGTAGTAGGACTTTGTTTTTTTTTTTACGAAGTTGGGTTGATCGTAGATGGGACAAAATAAATTATTTGTTGTCCAAAATTGTGTCGAGGGCATTTTATCAAGTAGTGCCCCTATAACATTAAGCTATGAATTTCCGGATTCGCAGGCATTAATTTAAGGTAAAAATAACCTATAGCCCGCCACGTTAAATGTTTTAATATTATTAATATAGATTTTGCAAGAAGTATTTATGATATTGTGTGTCTGTAATTATATTTTCGTTTATAGCTACCTAAAATATTACATTTAAAGTACTATAATATTATTGTATAACTAACGGTAAAATGACACATACACAAATTGAGTCATACAAAGAAACACAAACCACTGACAAAAAATATTCTATTTTCGTCGTTATAAAACGGAATACTTAATAAATTTAATTTTAAAACTCCAAGTATTTGGAACTTTATATTTCGTACATTACAAATTCGGTTCGGATTACGTTCTCTCATTCTGCGTGGGTGTCCCCCTTCTCGCCCCTCCGACGCTCAAGTGATCCCCGCGTCAATCCGACCCTGTTGTTAATATAAAATATGAAACTGCTTTATAAATGCCTTATAAATATAGCAAGCCATGTGACACTAATCCCTTCTTTACATGTGTATATGTTTCCTTTTCAACAAACGCTCTGGTGTAGTAGTGCGTGTGCCATTTACGCGCCTATACACTGACGGTTTGCAGGTTCGATTCTGATGGATAGTCTCTCCACCGTGCCTTAAGCAGCACGTTAAGCTGTCGGTCCCGGTTTTCATCATATACACCTGATAGCAATCGTTACTCATAGTAGGGAATATATCTGCCAACACGCAGTGGAACAGCGCGGTGGACCAGATGCTTCTCCTACGTAGAGAGAGAGGCATATGCCCAGAATTGGAATGTTATGGGCATAATCGTATGTTTGATTCTATATATTTGTAATAACACTAGATTCGTAGCTCTAGTGTAGCGTACGTTTTTGAATACAAGATTTTGATTAAAAATGTTACAAGTATTGTGACGATGTACATTTAGATGCTGCAGATTTGAAATGAGGTGACTGAGTTTAAGTTTGGTCATAAAGCGACCTTTGCTTCAAATTGGCTGTTATTTAATCGATTGAACCATTCAACAGAGCCTTTAAAGCCTTGTTGAATCTAAGACATTTTTGATTTCATGATTTGGAATTAAAAATATGTCATTATAATCTACTAGCTGACCTGGCGAACTTCGTATTACCTTATTTTTTCCTGAAATATAATAATAACATAATATATCAAAATAAAATATAGCCTATCTTTTAAGTTGGATCGAACTGCACATAGTGTGCGAATTTTATTATAATCGGTTAAGTGGTTTAGGAGTCCATTGAGGACAAACATTGTGACACGAGATTTATATATATTAAGATGTTCTGTTCTAGGTCTACATGTACATTGTATATTTACCAAGTCTTAATGGAATCCATTAATAAAAACTGTATTATGTGCATCGTTCACTATACAATAATCATTATGTAAGAAATAAATAATGTGATATGAACACAACATCAAAATATAGAACTTTTGTTTCAAACGAGTTAAAAAAATGTAAAACAATCCGGTTCGACTTTTAAAAATCCCTCCACACGGGGAACTGCTCTCAAATCCGATATTTTAAAATTCAAAACGCTTTACCGCAAAAGAAAATGTTTCGCTACCGAAATATTTCCCGTTCCAAATTTTATATTAGGTTTTTATTTTAGAATTATGAAATGCGACATACAGTAGCGGTGAAGGGATTAAAATGTGGCGTAGTATTACTACAGGGATATTTAAAACTATTATTAAATTGTTGAAAACACAAAAAGAATTGTTTTATTTCGATGCAGTAGTTACTGAGTGAACATTATTAACGAGTCCAAACAAATAAACAAACTTTTCAGCTTTATAATATTATTATGGACTATTCTGATAAATACCCCATTTATTACGGTAGGTTTTAAACCTCTAACTAACGCCTTTACAACTAAATCTAATAGTATTCAGTGATGGATATTGTGTAAACGCGAGCACAACACAAAGTCTAGTTATAAAGTGGGAAGCTTCAAAACGAAGAAAACCAATTACCCGCGAGACAGATTGACGTCTCGCAATACCATTCAAGTATCCTACATTACTCTAATCGCTTCATATAAGTTTAACATAAAATTTAATGTTCTTTTGGAGTTTTTCTCCTTAAGAACCGATTTTCACAATAAGCCCCTGGTATGAAAAAAATATGAGCAGTAAAATCTACTGATCGAATGACCTCGTCGAACGAATTACGTTTTTCGTGACGCCATCTATCGGAACCCAATATGGCACCGATAGATGGCGTTAGACGTTAGACGTTATTTGATTCGTTTATTTACCGTTTGATATGGTATTAATCTTTTTCTTAGTAAACCTTTTATTCCTATTTAGACAGTCGATCTGAAGGAGTAAGCTCTTTTTTCACTTTTTTTAATTCTATTTGTATTTATGAGATATTTCTGCTAAGAAAAATTAATCTAGAAACTTTAGTTTATTGTTTGAATTGAAAAAGGCTATAATGCCCTATTCTACGTCTTGCTGTTAAAGTCTAATCGTAACTTATTTGCAGAATAAACTCTATTCACAACCGGTGATACAGGTCCTAAACGATTATTTGCCTATAAAAATAATGACAACAATTAAAACCAAAATTATAGACCGAAAAAGTACTCGAGCAAAGTTTAAAGATACTTTAAGAATACCTCAAATAGGGCCTACGTGGGAGTTGCGGGGATCGCAGCGCGGGGGGCGGGCGGGGTATCGACCGCTGCACGCCGGCCGTTCACCCGCTACGGCGTAACGTAGCGTCGTAGCCACGTCTACGGCCCGCTGCGCCGACTTATTTTAGCGCATTCTGAGTAATACTACGACTGTGTCAGTGGGTTATAAATAAACGGCGATCAGATTGCAACTTCTCGTAATTGCGCAATGAAATATGTATTCGGGCTTGTATTCTTGCAACGTTCGAAGTAGGATCTAAATTGGTTGGACTAGAATATTCTTGTTAAGAATTTGTAGGAAATTTTGTAGTCGCTTAAATGAAGGATAAATTTGCTATTTTTGTTTGTCTTGTTCGATTTTATAGTTGTTTAAATCTTAAACATAAAGGCTTAAAACGTAAAATGAAGTAATTAAAAATTTAATTCACAGCGTTTTACTGTCTCTTGCCATTTAAAAATACATGAATAATGTATAGGACATGTTTTATTCCAAAATGCTTAAATACTTTGATAAAAGCCATCTATTTAGACTGAAATGTTAATAATTAATTCTCAAGAGACTTGGTTCTGTACAATTATTTGTATTATTCGATATTGTTAGTAATTAAATCTTTCTTGACTATTTAAAATGGTTTTAATCATCCCCTTCCTATCCCCTGTTTTGCTTCTCTTTGCTAAGGTGTATTTGTTATTTATTTTTTATTGAAGCAAAACTTCTTTACGTACACTTGACTTGGGGAGTAAGCTGGTGAATGCGTGACGGAGACGAAAAGTGTGATCGGGCGAGGTGAACGGAAATTTAGAGGAAGATTTAAGTTAGTGAAGATAGAAACAAAGAGATTTACGTTACACAAGTTTTACTTCTATCGTGTGGTCTAAAGAACACTCGTTTTTTTTTTGTATGAGATACAATTATCATATTTATACGATATATCATTGATTTAATCACTTCAAAATCAGTTGAGGATTGATTAAAAGACAACAAAGGCGTACGTGAAGCAAATAACCTTCTACTTTATTCTGACCTATTTTTAAAAAGATACTAATGATTAATACACCTAAAGCGTGACAAAAAGATTAGGTAGAAACAGAAATGAGCTCATAATACCCGGAAGTAGACCCAGTTGATAATGGACACTCATTTTGCTAATATAATATACAGAAAAGAACAAAATAATTACCACATCTGACGATGAACGTGCGAATTATGTATGAAGGTACGAAGGGCCGGTATGGTTAGTTCACTTTTAAAGCCACAGTCCGTCCATAATGTATTAAGGATTAGTCATCTCGTTTCGCTTTCAATGCAAAAGATTTCAGGAAACTTGAATAATTAAAGAGGGTATATCTTCTGAATAATAATTAAGAACAGTATCAGGTCAAATTTATTTTTTGTAATAGTCTAATTTTGATGAGTCAGAATTAGTTTCTTTCTTTGCAGTACTTTGTCAATTTGGTTGCTATAAATATTAAATTTTTCAAAGCAAAAACTTTTTCAAAGCAAAAACTTTGTACCCGTTTTAAAGAAAATTGCGCCGACGGAGGAGTATGAAATTTCGTACACTTATAGTTTATAAAGAGAAAGAGTGTAGAATGCTGATTTTTTTAATTTTTTTTTTTAAATTATGTATAAAAAATACATAAAATCAATGAAAAAAAACATTACACACACTACCATGTATTTGACACACACACGCATATACTCTTTTGTTTATTATTATAGAAGTATAGTCTTTGACAACAGAACCTCAAACTTTAATTTAAATTAATTATGTTTGAATTTCGACCACTTAACGAACATTAAACTTTAACATGTGACCCAAAGTATAATTTCAGAATCTGGACGATAGAATTTGACATTTGAAACAAAACACCAAATTCGTCAAAATAATGAGTTCATCCGTAAGAAGCGTTACTGCAATTTTCTTCTTCCTTTTGAAATTCATAAGAAGTTATATTCAATCAACTTATATTGCGTTTGAAATTAGTGACGAGATATGAAAATCTAAATTGGAACACAATGAAACCATTTCTTCATGATTATTTTTCAGAGAAAATTGTAAGTGACTCTTGTCATGTTCCCAACATAACCTGTCAATTAGACTAGATATCATATGAAGTAAACTGGAATGAAATAACTTCTGAACGGAAAAGAGAACAAATACCTCTCAATATAGAAGGATTGTAACCTGATATTCCAGGGATATTTAACGGATAATTTCCAGTAATTATCGTTATAATTTATTTCTGATAATAACCAAAAGAGCTTTGCGCGATCTCCTTGTGCATTAAGGCTACCAACAGAAGGAAACATCCACATCAAAAAAAAATGTACAAATATAAAAAAGTGTGTGTGTGTGTGTGTGTGTGTCAGCTCCGACGCACGAGTGGAGTTTACTCCTTCAAATCAACTGTCTAAATAGGCACAAAAATGGCTTACTTGTCTAAGAAAAAGATTAATACCATATCAAATGGTAAATAAATGAATCAAATAACTTTAACAATGTATAGATGGCGTTAATAAAAACGTAACGGGATCATTCATTCACTAGATTTTACTTCTCAATTTTGTTTTCAATAAATGATGAAATAAATAAATCTCCAATAAATTCTTCAAAGAATGAAATGCGGAAATTGAGCCTATAACCGTCGGTTTTAATAAAAATTTCGCATCCACAAGCACGCCTATCTCATATACCAAAAATACTCTGATACATATCAACAAAACTTTTTTTATTAAGCCCATCCTAAAGCACTCGAGACGAAAACGAAAATGACTGTTTGTTTTTTTTTCGATACATTAATCACGACGAGGTTAATTAATCACGGAGGGCTGTCGATAGCACGCTGACCGCGACCTCGATAATGCCTACCCTCTCTACCCTCCCGTTTACAAAGGAATTAGGTACCCGTGACCTCAGCGTACGTGATACGCGTATGATTCCGCTCTTACGACGAACTGTTATGTTTCCTTTACTACGTTACTCACGGTTCGGATTACGTTTACTCATAGTTACGATTGTTTCAATTGTAATAATTTTATCTGTAATGTTGGTAGAGAATTTATTTTTATTTTTCGTTTATAGAAAAAAATTTATGTTTCATATATTTAATTACATATATAGTTTATTAGATAATTATATTCCTTGTTTTAACTTATTTGTCTTATTACAAAGATTTGTAATATATTTGGAAGAGGGAAATAAAACAGAAAAAAGAAAATAATATTATAAAAAAGTGACCACAGACTATATTTTGTTCTCAACAGGAACGGTTGGACACTACTCACAGCAGATGCAGATTTAAGCAACACTGTCATGTTTCTTATTCTGTTTTCGACTTTTGATCGAATTTAAATCAAAACTTTTTACAAAATCAAGTTTATTGTTTATTATTAATTACCATTTTTTTTTCTAAGGTGTATATATTATTTTAAGCTGTTCTTAATATTTTTAGTTATAGGAATACATATGAAAGTTAGCATATCACAAAATCGTATTTATGTGTACCTATTTTTTTTAAAGAATATAAAATAATTCTACTAAGGTGATATCTTTTATATTACTTTCCCGATATAAGTTTTAATCGAACATTTATCTTAAATTTACATGTCTTAATCGACAGATATTTGTAGCAAACATCGTTATCAACGACTAAATGACATCCAGATAATAATAACTATTAATACTTGATAAAAAGAACCGTGTGGTGTCGTTGGACACAGATAGAAGCGAAGTTCCTTAATATGTTTGTTATGTTACAAGTCGGTTTATTGACGTGTGTGTGTCAAGAAGTTGAAATGAGGTTTTATATCTTATTTTTTATATTTAAAATTTATTGAAAACTAGCTGTGCCCGCGACTTCGTCCCCGTGGAATTAAAAAAAAAATACTTTTCAGTTCGCAGAGTTACACAATAAATAACTTTCTAAAATAAAAGTAGCCTATGTTACTCCTTATTACATCGGCTATCTGTCAGTGAAAGTTCCGTCCAAATCAGACAGAACAAACAAACAGACAAGACAAAAATTGTAAAAAATGTTACTTTGGTATATGTACCGTGTATTCATATACATTTGGTAAAAAAACGGTTATACCAATATTACAAACAGATAATCCAATTTAATTTATTTGTATAGATGATTTATAAAAATATATAATAATTATCGAATAATATAATAATAATAATAGCAAACCACGCAATAATAATAACAGTCATCACGTAGACACTGGACAATCATCATATTTTTAACGTTACCGACGTCTTTTGCCGGCTAGGGTTCTCCCCACGCCCGACAAGGAACTCCGTTCTAAAATTAAATAAAGCGAAATAAATTTGTTTCTGTCTATTTGTTTATACAATGTAAAATGTTGATTATATATAATGAACTGTTCACTCGTGGCTATTTGAGGAATGAATAAAGCATATATTTCTGAAATAAGCGTATTTGCACAAACAAACGAACCATCGAACTTTTTAGCTTTTTAATATTAGTTTAGATTGTTGACACAGCTTAATTTTTTTTTTTTTTGTGAATTTTCTTTTCGAAATTATTGTAGCTTAGATCGACAAAGTCTAGAATTATTAATGAAACGTTTGAAATGGCAATACGGAATTGAAGTCAAGCAGTATTATGTAAAGTATGGTGGATATAAAGTCTTATAGTAAAATATTAATGTTTTAAAATAATAGTAATTTAGTTTAATATATTTAAATAAAGTTTAATCTTGATAATGTAAGCTACCAGTTTTTTTTCAAAAGAATCAAAATAAAATATTGTTATTTTTCAAGCAGGTTTTAAGAGTAATTTAAAATCGTATCTATATAATATATAATTAGATATATATATATATATATATATATATATATATATATATATATATATATATATATATATGTATATATATTATATAATTTGTATCGCATTTGACATAAGTATACGAGTAAATAGAAGATTCTGCTGATAAGTATCCGAAAAAAATCCAACAGTTACTCTTTTTAAATCGTCAATTATTATAAATTTAGTCACGTCTAGTATAATATAAATAATACTAATAAAATGGTAAGGAAGTGTGATCTACAATCGATACCGAAGCCAAAAATATAGTTTTTAGAATTTTTGTCTGTTTGTCTGTATGTGTCCGGGATAAACTCAAAAAGTACCGCATGAATTTACTTCGAATTTGGCACGAATATTATTAAGAAGTCAGGGCAACATATAGGCTATCACCTACGGGGAACGAGCAGTTAACCTTTATTTCTTCAAGGCATTCTGTAACAACGTGTAATCTAACGACGCATATTTGAATGTTGTTGTTATTATGTTAATAACCATGCTATAAGTTAGCTTCACACTATAAATAAAGATATTCTGTAGTATATTTAGTATAAGCATTGCACCCGTGCGGTCGCTAGTCTAGTATAAAATACAATGTCATAAAACCCACACATGTTTTTAATTATAACTTTAATTTCATTCACGGTCGAAATAAAAAACTGACGTAATCTCACAGAAAAGCTTAAATAAGAAACAGAGGATTTGATAAAATTAATTTAGATATGTGACAATCTTTATAACATCGGACGCAAGTGTGTATTCGAGTCAGTCACGATGCCTTCGTGCAAAGCGTTGAGTGTCACAGCTTTAGTTGGTGCTGTGATCGGAACACTCACAGGTATGAAACACACACTATAACAACATTGTTGTAATTATTGTTTGTTTGACAATATTTACGAGTGTATTATTTTAGCGATCCAGAAATAAAACGCTTTCGTGTTAAACCACGTGTAAAAATAGATTTATTATGAATTTAAAAAGTGTACATGTTTGTGTGTGTGAAATTAAAAATATCATGTATGTTGTTGTTTTTTATTTTTTAATATGTAGACAATATGCAAAAAATTTCCAAAAGTCATACGTAATTGTGTCAAAGTAAGTGGTTACTAAATTGTAATATACTTATATTAATTAATTTTTTCGTGACAATAGTAAAAAAATTTAAGTTGATGAGTAAAATTTTATTTAAATAAAAGCTATGTCATTAAAAAATTGTTTCGGTTATAAAGGCTTTCAGAGAAGAGTATAGGCTATAAAACATAACGTAATGACGCAATTAGAGCATATTAATTAAGAACAAACGCACCAAGTACCAGGGTTGCATACTCGTAAGAGTGTATATTTTATTCAAACTCCGACGTCGCTTAGAAAAAAAAAAAATTGAAATGGGCGATGGCGCGAAGAAACAGCCAGATACAGATTGTAGTATTAAAAAGGTAATCATAGTAATTGATGATGAGGTACGCTGACACGCAGCATATTGAAGTGAAACGTACTATCGGCGTAGCACTCAAAACGTATTGATTAAAAATTCCATATTTTTCAACGCAACGCGCGCAGCTCTTTAATTATACTTAACTGAATTAAGGCTACACTGTGCTGCGCTGCGGTAAATATCGCCTAAAACCCTAAGACTCTAAGACTTTTGCTGAAAATGATATCAGAAAAGTGCAGAGTTGTCATCTTACTTTGTCATCTTGATATATAGGAGGCCGATCTTGATACATACATAAAATTATATACTTTCTTGACCTACTTACAGTTCTCATCTTTATATATTTTAGAAATAAACATGTCTTCATGTGGTTTGTTTGTCTAAGAGTTATCAGATTAAGGTCACGTAGGTAGATCCATAATTTGACGGAAAAATACCTAAATATATCCCATATTGATATATCAATTTTACTTTGTAATCCTAGGATTACCACGTCAGATAATGATAGATAGAGTGCTATCTATTTTATTTATGATCAATTTGATTATATTTTCAAATTTAATCTTATATCTATAAGAATGTATGTTTGCCTGTGTGTCCTTTTTAGTCATGTCATGATGTCACTATGTAATAAAATAAATGTTTTGATCTAACATTAAAATATTGTGCCATTGTTAATATTAGTATTTTATTTTCAGGTGTTCTGATATGGGCGTTGATAAGGAATAATAGTTCTTCTCCTCCACCACCAGAACTAATTCCACTAGACTGGTGGCAGCACTGCGTCCTGTACCAGATCTATCCGCGCTCATTCAAGGATAGCGATGGAGATGGCATTGGGGATTTGAAAGGTAACTTATATATTTTTTCATAAATAACTGTGACTTTCATACTCTTATGTATCACTCGCTCTAAATCGCCTCTCGGGATGTATTTGTGCAAATATTTCGTTCCGGTTCCGAGGCCTTTCTTGTGGATCTGACCGTGCCTCGGAGAGCACGTTAAGCTGTCGGTCCCGGTTGTTATCATATACACCTGATAGCGATCGTTACTCATACTAGGGAGTATATCTGCCAACCCGCATTGGAGCAGCGTGGTGGATTAAGCTCTTATTCTTTTCCTACATGGGGAAAGAGGCCTATGCCCAGTAGTGGGATATTACAGGCTGAAGCGAATCATTGGGAATATTTGGCGCTAACAGGAATGCTTTAAGAATTTCCTGTATTTAGAGCCGAACAAGCGAATTGCCTTGCATTGAATTTGGAATGGCCTTCTCGGCTTCCGTTTTTCCCACTAACTTGGGTATCTTTAAATCAAGAGTGAAGGTAGGTAAGCGCACAACATCTTAGGCTGCATCTTCACTTGCCATCAGGTGAGATCGCAGTCAAGCGCTAGCCTACATATTTAAAAAAAAAAAAATTGCGTTTATGTAAGGATACAAGTAATTTTTCTATAATGATTTATTACCGCTTATGTTAACGACTTTTTGATCGAAAAATTACGATGTATATTATATATTACCACGAGGTTAGTACGTAAAATATGTTTGATGTATAACTGACTACGTCTGTTAATTGTATTTTTAATTTCGGTTAGGCTTTAGATTAAGAACCGCATTTTGAAGTTAGATAGGGTAGGGTTATTTTTTTTTAACCAAATTATGTCAATAAACAGTCTAATTTGGCACTTCGATAGGTTAGGGTTATTATTACTATTTTTTTTTTTTTTAACGAAATTATGCCGATAAACGGTCAAATTTTGAGCTTCGATAATTCGACGGTTCTTAATCTAAAGCCTTTCCATAATTTCTTATTTACCTCATGCTTATTACATCAAATGGTTGAGATAATTGTACATAAAATGTTGTTGAGTCTGAATAGTTGGTAACTTCACTCATAACAAAGTAAACATGTATAATATAGCGGGTAATGATTAAATCTAACAGGAATCACGCAGGAGCTGGAGCACTTCGTGGACGCTGGCGTCGATGCAATATGGATGTCACCGATCTTCGAGTCGCCGATGGTGGATTTTGGATATGACATCAGCAACTTTTACGACATCCATTACGAGTATGGAACTATGCAGGATTTTGAAGAACTCCTTGCTAAGGCTCATGAATTAGGTTTGACAATATAAATATCAGTATGAGAAATTACTTACTCACTTTAGCCTATCGCAGTCCACTGCTGGACATAGGCCTCCCGAAGTTCACGTCAAAAACGGCGTAAACTTGGCACTGGGCAAGCGGGTTGGTGACCGCAGGACAGGCTTTTGTCGCATCGAAGACGCTGCTGCCCGTCTTCGGCCTCTGTATTTCAGAGGCAGCAGTTGGATGACTATCCCGCTATCGGTTAGCTTTTTAAGTTCTAAGGTGGTAGTGGAACTGTTTTGTCCCTTAATCGCCTCTTATGATGAGAAATTACTTAATCGATCAGAAGTGTTATGAATACGAGCTATATGCTAAATTGCCAGTAGTGACGATGTCCTACTAATATTATAAACGTCATAGTTTATGAGGATCGGTGTATGTATTCATGTATGTGTGTATTTACGTATGTATGCATGCATGTGTGTATGTAACTATGTATGTATGTATGTTTGTTACGTATACATATATAACCTAGATAGGTGAACATCTAGAATAACACGAGCTACCTTTTATCCCGATATTCCCCCGGGATCGGGAATTATGTAGCTGAAACCGCGTGGCACAGCTAACTACACTCATTATTATTCAGCGGTATTGCGAATTGTATGTTAATGACGAAGCAAAAATAAAGTAATTTTGGGGACTTTGCGGGGGTTATAGATAAAGTTACAAGATCAGATAAAGCTACTCTAAAAGATAAAAGTTATGTTTTTATTTAAATATCTAAGAAATACAGCGCTTAATATCTAGTAGAAATAATCTTATATCGGATCTGACATTAAATACGATTCATCAGGTTTTCGTAATAAAATTAATTTACGATAAAAATGTTTTAGTAAATTAAATTATCAAAATGTTTACGAAAAATCTTTGATATGTATATTTTTAATTAATAATGTCACTGAGTATAAAATAATTTACAATTTCGATGGAGTTTGAGATAATAATATATTAATATGCATTAGACAGGATAGTTGATCCTACACTTGTTACCTACACATGGCTGTGACCTTTGCGGCGCGTTGGCGCAACGGTCACAGCCATGGATTGTACCTGTTACACTGGCAGTTGCGGGTTTGATCCCCGCACATGAAAAACGTTTGTATTGGCCATACAGGTGTTTGCCGTGATCTGTGTGCTTGTGCAGTCCTTGTGGGTCTCCCCACCGTGCCTCGGAGAGCACGTTAAGCCGTCGGTCCCGATTGTTATCATGTACACCTGATAGCGATCGTTACTCATAGTAGGGAATATATTCGCCAATCCGCATTGGAGCAGCGTGGTGGATTAAGCTCTGATCCTTCTCCCACATGGGGAAAGAGGCTTATGCCCAGTAGTGGGATATTACAGGCTAAAGCGTTGTTCAGTAATATAATGTTAAACGTTCCAAAGTAATTGTTTTACTTAATTAACTCTTCTCTGTAAAATTTGTTCGTTAAGCTGGTGATAAATATTATAAGATAATTCGTAAAAACTAATACCATAATACAGTTGAACAATGCAATTTTATCGAAATAAACTCAAATCCATTTCCATATATTACGTGAAAGCGTTACAAAAATCTTTCAATCCACGAGTCAATCTATGCTCATACAATGTTGCCTTTAAAACATTAGTAAAATATTCTCTAACTAGAGATTAAGAAAGCACCTGTGAAAGCCAACTTAAAAAATCAAGCGTGTTTACAGGTATTAAGGTCTTACTGGATTTCGTTCCAAACCATGCAAGTAATGAATCGGAATATTTCCAAAAATCATTGGCAAGGGAGCCAGGTTTTGAAGATTTCTTCGTTTGGGCTGACGCTCAGCCAGATCCTAATAATGCAACCAATCGTCTACCACCATCAAATTGGGTAAAATTATTGTTATTTTTAAAGCTATGACAAGTTTATACGAATGCAATTGGGTGAACCACAAAATGTACAGACTAGACATTTTATCTAGCCGAAGACGGTCAGCAGCGTCTTCAGTGCTAGTTCTGCGGTCACCAGCCTGCCTGCCCAGCGTGGTGTTTATGGGCAAAGCACGTGAATTCACGTCATTTTGGTGCGAACACTTGGAGGCCTATGTCCAGCAGTGGACTGCGATAGGCTGAAGTGAAGACATTTTATCCTAGAAAACTAACAATATAGCAATTTACCTAAAAAAATTAATTGTAATACTTGAGTTATATTTGTATCTCTGTAATAATTGAAAAAAAAATATATTTTAAGAAAATTGTTACCTGGAAACATAGTTGCTTTGTTACGTATCGATATCGATTCTAGGTAAGTCAATTCGGTGGTTCAACGTGGGAATGGAGAGAAGAACGTCAGCAATACTACCTCCATCAGTTCGCTGTTCAGCAAGTAGACTTCAATTTCAGAAACCCAGCCGTAAGACAGGAGATGATCAATATTATGAAATTCTGGTTCGACAAAGGTGCTGACGGATTTAGAGTCGACGCTCTTCCCTATTTAATGGAAGCAGATCCAGCAGATCATGGCGGCAGATATCCTGATGATCCTTTAAGTGGACTTCCACAGTACGAACCACACCAACTCGGATACACAATACCGCTATACACAAAAGACCTTATCGAATTGTACGACGTTGTATATGAATGGAGGGAATACGTGGATCAATACATTAGAAATACCAGCGGCGATACTCGGTAAGTCGTTAAGAGACTTATATATGAGGAAGTTTGCTGTGAAGATAAAACAGTCAATGACAAAAGTTTTAATAAGGATCTTATAACTCAGACACTCTTCAGTGGGGCCAGGGTTCTCGAAAACTTTCCAAGTATAAAAAGTTGAAACCATCATATAATAAATCATACAATAATAAGTTTAGTTTGTGGCTGTTTATATTAATTTTAGATACAAAAGTGACTTGATATCTATAGTTAGAGTACTAGTTTTGACAACTATTGAATTATTTATTCGTACAAATTCAGTAACTACAAAGTGTATCAAAAGTTAAAACAAGATACGAATTACTTGTTTATTTTTTGTCGCTACTTATTATAAGGTTATCGGCGTCCACTGCTGGACAAGAGCCTCCCAAGTTTGCGCCAAACTTTCCGGTTTTTCACAGTCCTCATCAAAACTAAATGTTTCTATCTAATTGTATGAGTCCAGTTCAAGCACGAAATACATCAACTTGCAAATGTAATTTAGCCTATACGTAAAAAATTGCCGAGACAAATCTTGGGCTAGAATTACATCCTGAATGATCTCCAAACTATTTAGATCTCAATTCTTTTGACGGTAAAATTGACAACGACGCATTTTTTTATTATATTTCACAACATCCAAGCGCTCTTAATTGCTTATACCATTTATACTACATAAAGTATTCGTTTTATTATCGACGTAAGTTTTTTACCAGTAAGAACGATGCATTATTCAGTACTGACTTTAGCTCTCCTTTCACATTTATGTTTTTGATGAGATAGATTATTTTTACAACTGTGCTTTCTAAGACCTTAATTAAAACTGAGTTTATTATGATTTATCATGACAATTATCTTTCATTATTACAGCCTATACAGTCCACTGCTGGACATAGGCCTCCACAAGTTTAAGCCAAAAATAACGTGAACTCATGTGCTTTGCCCTTTAATTACCTTTAATCGGACAATTACCTTTAATCGGACTTATATAGTTATAAAGATACAAAAATAATTCAAAACTGCGTTCGAAGACTTTTAGAAAAAATAAAAAAGACCTTTTCCACTATACTCATTTTAATGATACAAAAACATATGGGTTAGAAAATCGACTAGCGACCTATCTTACACTTTCATTTAACGTTTACTAAAAATTGTATCTCAAAATGGATAGACAGCTCGTGAGTACAGGTCTCCTATTACCAAAGTGCTCGAACTATTTCAGTGCGAATCCCCGGAGATCGAAATATTTTATTCGAATATACAGTGAATACAGACACACCGCTAAGCTGTAGCGCACAAGAGGCATCACGTAAGAGCTTATCCGCGCCAATCATACAAATTCAAAAGCAATTCAATTTTATCTGTTTGTATTACAAATTGTACCCTAGGCTTATAAAAGACAGGCAGAATAGGATTTGAGAATATTTCTACTCATCTTCTACAAAAGTTTGAAGTATATACCATATATTTAAAAGCTAAGTATATATTTGGGGATAGAGTCGGTCGAGAAACTACAACATCAGTCAGAATACTCTTAAGTCCAAGAAATTTCAAAAAAACATGTATGTACCATACGTAGTTTTAGCCTAAGCACCCATTTTATGTTCACTATTTACCAAAATGTCTATTTTGTCCTTGATTGATTCAGTTTGTAATAGTTCTGGGTATTGTTTTCTCTATGCGGGAGAAGGGTCGAAGGTTAATCCGTCGCAGTTTGGGGATTATCTACTACTCAATATACTACTAGGTGCCCATGATAACTGGAACAGCTAACTCTTAATGTAATCGCATTTGTTCCAGAGTACTTTTCTCGGAGGGTTATGCTAACATTTCCATGACCATGCTGTACTACGGTAACAATGAAGGGAAAATTGGCGCCCATTTCCCATTCAATTTCGACTTTATAACGGACCTCTCGGCTGAGTCTACCGCCAGAGATATCGTCTATACCGTCCTTAAATGGCTGACTTACATGCCATACGGGGCCATTCCTAACTGGGTGGTAAGAATTGTATTCCATGCTATAATGTTATTTAAGTGCATAACAAATATCAAATAGACTACATAAATAAAAAACTTTCTTCTTTAATTGGGTCACTTATAAATGTTTCAAAATGTATACCTAAGAAAATAAAATATAACATCTACAATTCTTTAGTAAAATCGCATTTATTGTATTTAATAGAAATATGGGGTAACACTGGCAAAACAAAACTACAAAAACTTCAAAGAAAACAAAATAAAATAATTAAAATACTTTTTCGATATCCGCCTTTGACACCAACAACTACACTTTATAAAGAAACGAATATTATGAACCTACGACAACTTTATGTGTATAATTCTTGTATTTTTGTAAGAAAAATTATTAGTAAATCCATGCATTCTAATTTGATATTTATAAAACAAAGCAGTAAACGTAGCACCCGTAGACCAAGCTTACTAGTTCTTCCAAAAGTAAGAACCAAATTTGCAAAAAAAAATATTACTTTCGATGGAGCACAACTTTATAACAAATTACCTTCTTATATAAAAAATATAAGCTCAGTTAATGGATTTAAGTCTCAACTATCTAAGTATATTTTAGAGAATACCCACTTTTATAGTGATTAATAACAAATATAAAACGACTTATTTATACTATAATCCGTTAACTAAGTACCTACTTATAAGGCGAATATTTTTATTATACATTTATTATGTTGTTCTCATGTAAGTGAATTTTCTTTTTGAGAATAAATTCTTTAAACCTACAAATTGTGTCAAGTAATAACCTTTGCGTATTATTGTTTATATTTATATTTTTAGTGTACATCTGTAAATTATGATTATTAGTATTGAAGGACTTGTTCCGTACATTATTCGTAGTTCACAACACACTATATGACTTAATTTGCTGAGGCATATACATATATCATTATATATATGGCATTCCCCAAGCTGCATATAACTAAATATAATAAATAGGTGGCGATTACTAGCGCGACCCCATCTCGCCCCACCCAGGCGGGCGACTGCTCACACGTGGTGGTTTTTTTAGTCAGTAGGAGTCTGACATAACCCTCTGGCGCCCCCGCTCTGGAGGGTATCCATGATGGATTTTCCCCGCGTAAAGAAAATGTATAATATAATAAATAATACAGTAATATTTTTTTTAATTCAAACCAGTAGTACCCGAAGACATTCAAACAAACAAAAAAACTCGTACCTCGTCATCTTTAAAAAATATGGCTTCGTATAATATATTATATTTCACAGAGGTTTAGTGACTGTAATAAAAACTAAGTGAATTTCAATGTCTCCAAAAATAGTACTATTTATCATATTGATCAGAAATAACCATTAATCTTATGAAAAAATAATAATAATGACTCGAATACGACATTTTTGGGGTGATATTTTACGTAGATAACGATTAGAACTACTGTAGCTATTACGACATTTTGAGTAAAACAAATATACTTTTACTAGCTGTACCACGCGGTTTCACTCGCTTTCATTTGACGAAACAACCTACAATATTATAGAAATAGAAAGGAACACGTTTATTTAGGACACCACACGAATCGCAGACAGTTTTAACAACAAAAGATAAATACATAGTAAATAAAACAACTTTTTCGGAATTTACCGCGGTTTATTAGGTGTTTAGGCCCTGCGGTCACTACTGCGGTCACAGGCGGGCGCCTGCTTAGCGTGGTGACTATGGGCAAAACACATGAGTTCACGGCAGTTTTGGCGCGAACTTGTAGAGGCCTATGTCTAACAGTTGACTGCGATAGGCTGCGATTAGGTTTTTTTACATTTCGAATACTTTACTGCAACCGTGGTCACGAGAGAACTGACGTTTGGAGTCCTCCGTGTTAAGAAAAAACCGATAAACTCCGAAAAATTTGTTTCATTATAATGAGTGAAATTGGCGTGGACATTAGAAAATAATAAATAGTAAATACAAAAGAAATAAGGTAAAAATGTCAAATCCCAGTAATATCAGACAACATAAAAATCGATAGCATCAAAAACACAAAACCATTAAAAAATGTGAAATTATGTAGCCTCCCGCAGTAAATGGAGTATGGAACAAAAATAGTTTATCAATACGAATCAGTAGTCCTGAGAATGGTATATATAGTTAATGTTTTCCATAAGTTACAAAGATACCTCTTTTAATTTCAGTTCGGCAACCACGACAATAACCGAATGCCGACCAGGTTCCGTGAGAATATGGTTGACGGTCTAAACTCCTTGAACATGCTTCTCCCTGGAGTCGCTGTCACGTATCAAGGAGAGGAGATAGGTATGAGAGATGGTTACGTCAGCTGGGAAGACACTGTCGACGTGGAAGCCCTAAACCGTGGTGACAACGAAACCTACCTCCTGTATTCAAGAGATCCAGCTAGGACACCATTCCATTGGAACGATTCTACAAACGCTGGCTTCTCTACTGCGAATAGAACATGGCTGCCGGTGGCTGAAGATTATCCTGAAAATAATCTCGCTAGCCAGAAACTCGCTCCACGTAGCCATTTCAAGGTATAGTTAGAAAAAAGTCCAGAACTTTTATTTTTATGTTTTCATTTCTTTGTTACTTATTAAAACAAGTATTAAAAATGGATAAAATTCTATATACTGACAAATATTGGTTTACTTTTACAAAGCTGCAAAAGTATTGCAAAAACATAAAAAAAAAGAAAAATAACAAACGATTAAGAACATTTCACCTTGGCTTAAAAGTAACCAAATGGAAGATAAAATACTTATCGCCGAAAATGCTCTCATTCAGCTTGAGCTGCATTTGTTGGACGTGGCGCTTTTCTTCCATGAAGCCATTTATTATTTTATTACATTATGTTTTTTTTTTCAGGTATACCAAGCTCTAACAGCTTTACGCAAAGAGGAAACACTGTCGCACGGTGAATATGCGATTAGAACTTTATCAGACCGATCTCTATACTTGGTGCGGTACCTGAGGACCTTCGACACCATCGTTCTATTATTCAACGTAGCCAACACCACTGACACCGTCTACCTCAGCAGAGTTCAGCATCTCAAACTACCAGCAACGGTTTATATTTCCAGCGTCCATTCTTCAAGAAACGCGGGGTAAGTTGAAAACAACCTCAACTTTTTATGCATTCCTGGTAGCCACAATACATATTTACATTCCGTGACCTTGAATCCCCTCAATCGCCTTATCCATAAGTAAAATGCCTATTTTTACTCGCGATTTTAGTTGATCTATTGCATTTTTTTTAAATAGTGGTATAGTTTGACATGAAAACTCTAAAAGTAAGACTGTGTATCAGATGAAAAGCATACTCACCTGCTATACAAAATAATTCACTAATTAAATATCTCCAATTTGTTGACGTAATGCTCTTGTGTCGTAACTGTCAATCTTTTACTGCCATCTTAATGATTTCTGAAGGACTTTATTATATTCTACGATTATATCAATAACAAATAATTCTAGCACTACGATCGAAGACGACCAGCTGACTTTGGCACCTGGAGAAGCGCTCGTGCTAAAAACTGAACCCGTTTCATGAAATCAACAACGAGATGAAGAATTCGTTTATTTATCAAACTACTTTCAACAATTGTTAAGAAAAAATCATACAAACAAATTTAATATTAATTAATGTAAATATTACTTCAAGATACTTATGACATAGTTTATAAGCATTAAAAAAATTAATTAATTATTAAACTCGTTTTTTTATGCAAGCTTAATAACGACATCAATTCATTTGAATTTCATCTGATCCAGAAATGCAAGAGAAACATCTAAATCTCGAAAACAACCTTTGTTACATACTAGCGACCCGCCCCGGCTTCGCATGGGTGCAATACTGATTCTAAATGTAAAATAAATATTTGAAATGTAAGCTGAAAAATATGTGTTTATTTACGACATCACATTAGAAACCTCTAAAACTATCAGTGTTCCTCTACTATATTATGCATGTATTATACATATAAAACTTTCTCCGGAATACCCCTATTTACCAAAGAAAACCGCATCAAAATCCGTGAATAATACCTATACATCTGTGACACGACAGGGATTACACTCACGACCATAAGGACAAAAATTAGATTTGACGTTTTGTCTGTATTAAAATTTTTAATAAGCTATGGAGTTTATTTGTAAACATTTTAAAAGTTAAAATATTCACAAAGCAAACCCAAAGAGCTTGAATTTCAAAATTCCCAACACATTATGCTATAGACATGAAAATAATAAACATTATACAAATTTAAACCATTTACGTAAAGGTTCGCTCTTCTCAAAGCTAGTCCAATGTCAAAGTTTACACATATATACTCGTAGTTCGCATAGTTTAGTTTGAAAGTGTTTATAATGTTCGTAAAGCCGCTGGCTTCGACATCAAACGCGTCGCGGTTTCAGACTGCCGTTGTTCCTTTTAATAAATACATTAAAATTTTCTGTAGTTCAAAATTGTTTTAATAAATCAGGTATATTATTGTATGTACAGTTAAATAAAATGTTTCGACTGTATGACTTGATTCCTATGTTCACCAAGCACACGGTCGTCTTTTCTTAAGGTTTATTTTTGGCCAATGTTTTAGCTGAAAATCAACTGATATTACATATTTGTTTTTTAAATATACGTATAAAAACGCATATGAAATTATATTTAAATAAAATTTAGGCATTCTTAAGATGGGAAGCCAGCCCATAAGTCTTGTAATATAAAGCAGGGTGATTGCCAACAAGAAGATGACATATTGATTAATTTATTCTATTTTCATATTTCCTTTATCAATAATCTACAACCCTAATACCTCAATAAAAAATAATACGTTATGAGTAAGTATTTTATTGTCTCTACATCTATACATATAAATGAAATGAAAGTGTCTGTCTGTGATTTCAAAACAACAGTGTCTTTTCATGTGCATTTAGTTATTTACGTACACGATACTAAAACCCAAAAAAACGATTTTAAAATTTATTTTTATGGAAAAGTTTTTATGGAACTTTTACTAGAAAACGGAAGAGGTTATGGAACAATAAATAGGCTACTTTTTATCCCGGGTTTCCCGCGAAATCGGGATTTATGCAGAAAAACCGTGTCGCCCGATTACCTGATAGATATGAAATTGCCAAACGCTATTAAATACAATGTTTGCGACCAAATCTATCTTATACATCTCTACTAATAATATTATAAAGCAGACAAGTTTGTTTGTTTGTCTGAACGTGTTAATTTTAAGAACTACTGGTTCGAATTGGACAGCTCTCTTTTGTATCTGATAACCTATTTACCGAGAAAGACTATAAGGCTATTTGTTCCTTAAATTAACGTGGGTGAAACCGCGTAGTACAGCTAGCTAACATTAAAATAATGGCCCGATGACATCTCTTACTACTTTTTTTTTCAACTTATTAAGCAATACATAACAAATACGTTATAGCTTGCAATTTAAGTACCACGAAAACCTCCCGGGTTTATCTAGGTACAGAGAGTCACTCAGTTAATTCAGTTTTTTTTTTTGTTAAAAATATTTTTTTAAACATGATTTGTTTTTCGTGGTACTCTTATACATTTCTTGCAGTTCTCTAGGCAGTTCGTTAACATATTCAGGTATTAAATAGTCGTCAGTCCTCTTTCCATACTTATTGTTAGTTTTTGGTAAGTGGTATTTAAGGTTTGAATCAAGTTGACGTAAGCCTATAGGTCTTAGTTTTTCATTTCACAAGGTTGTATTATTAATTTGGGTTAGAATAGAAAATTTAACTTTATCATATAATTATATTCATAACATTACAATGATTATAGTTGTTCTTATAATTATTAAGTATGCATTACTCTCCTTATTCTTCTTTCAACGTGAATGGTCATCCTTATTTGACGCGGCACACGTAACGATCTCGATAACTAGCGGCACACAAAGATAAGTTCGAAAGCAATTTACTAATCTATAACACAATATTATAACATACTATATAGCGACCATGGTCACGGGACTCGTCGGTCGAAACGTATTATTACGTAATATAAAACAAAGCCGTTCCTCGCTGTCTGTATGGTTAGATCTTTAAAACAACGCAACGGATTTTGATGCGGTTTTCTTTAGTGAATAGTGATTCCAATGGAAAGTTTGTATTGCATAATATAGTAGAGGAACGCTGATAGTTTTTGCAACCGTGCGAAGCCGGGGCGGGTCGCTATGTATAAATTATATGCACTGATCTAATGTTTCTATTTTAAATAAAACAATGGTCTGTATATGTAACAATTTACTTGTATATAATATAATTATTAGAAGTCGATAGTTGAAAGTATCAATGAAAACTGATTGAAAAATTTATCACTCATCATCACTTCAGCCTATCGCAGACTGTTCTGTCTGAATTATGTCTCCATATTAGCCCTATAATCGCAGCTGTTCTAATGTCACATGGATAAAACTGCGTGAGTTGGCTAGCCACATTAATCTATATATTAATAATACGTGAAACAAAAACTTTGTACCCTTTTATACGGAAATTGCGCGGATGGAGAAGTATATTTTGCACACTTATACTTCATGTAGAGAAGGAGTGCCGTTCAAATTATATATAAAAAATACATTAAATACATAAAAATACATTTAAAAAAACATTACGCACACCACCATGTCTTTAACTCACACACGCATATTAATTATTATTTACATTAAAATTATAATATATAATAGCGTGGTAATAATTTATCAGCACTTATCGGATGATTATTAATTTTTATTGAATTTATTATTAAACGACACTACAATAAAGAAATATAAAATATTTATTACTTTAAACAGATATAATTTTTCTATGACTTTGTTTCTATAATTCTTGAGATTATTAGTATTTATTTTAGGTTAAGTATACTACGCTAACAACCGCCAAAACGCATAGGAGCAGCGTGGTGGATTAAGCTCTGATCCTTCTCCTACATGGGGAAAGAGGCCTATGCCCAGTAGAGGGATATTACAGGCTGAAACTTAAGCGTATACTGTCCTAAAAGTCCAGGACCAAAAAGTCCTGAGAAGGATTAGGGGAAACGGTCGGAAACGCACTTGCAATCTTCCGTGTACCAGACGTCTACAGGCTACGTTACACGCTTATCCTCAGACAGAACATACGCTTATTTTCAATCAGTACTATTAAAGGAATTAAAACGATAAAATCCGAAAAAGTTGTTTCATTACAATTAGTGCCGCCAAAACATTAGAAAACAATAAAAGAATTTCAACTTACTTTGACTAAAATGTACCAAATATGCTTGTAATAATACCAATAATTGTTATATAAAAAACAACACATTCAATTTTTTATTACTAGTTGTTATAGTGCCGACTGATAATATTGTCCCCCACAATAACTAATCGCAGTATTGGTATTAAATATAACAATATCATTTAGTAAGCATTTGGCAGTCAGAATGCCGTCATGTTTAAAAATATTGGGCATCTCGTTTGTTGCAATCGTTGTGGTAGGCGCGGTGGTCGGTAGCATAACATGGGCTGTCCTGGCCACCAGACCCCTACCACCGCCGGAACTTAGACCACTGGACTGGTGGGAGAATACCATCATTTATCAGATATATCCAAGGTCGTTCATGGACAGCGATGGCGACGGCATCGGTGATATCAATGGTAAATATAATATTTTTACTATGTAGTTGCAGGGTGATATATAAGTTTATATATTTTCACTAAGTATTGGCGACCTTGTTATCGTGATGCAACCCGTTTCTACGGTAGTTTCTTAATATATTCATAGCAACTTCAGCCTGTAATATCCCACTGCTGGGCATAGATCTCTTTCCCCATCTAGGATAAGGATCAGAGCTTAATCCACCACGCTGCTCCAGTGCGAGTTGGCGGATATATTTTCCCTACTATGAGTAACGATCGCTATCAGGTGTACATGATAACAACTGGTACCAACGGCTTACCATGCTCTCCGAGACATAGTGGGGAGACCCACAAGGACTGCACAAACACCCAGACAACGGTAAACATCTGTATCATCATCATCATTATTTCAACCTATGGCAGTCCGCTATTGCACAAAGGCTTCCACGAGTTCGCGCCAAAAATGACGTGAACTCATGTGTGTTGCCCATAGTCACCACGCTGGTCGGGCGGGTTGGTGATCGCAGAACCGGCTTTGTCGCGCCGAAAACGCTGCTGCCCGTCTTTGGGCTGTGTAGTTCAAGGCCAAAAGTCGATGGTTATCCCGCTATCGGCTTTATAAGTTCCATGGTGATAGTGGAACTGTGTAATCCATTAGTCGCCTCTTACGACACCTACGGGAAGAGAGGGGGTGGCTATATTTTTTACGGCCGTAACCACGAAACACATCTGTATTTGTATGGCCAATACAAATGATCAAACGAATGCTTAAATAGTAATATTTATATATATTGTAGATAAAAAATTGTAAATGTAAAATTTTCCGTAACATTTTATTTAAAAAAAAGTTAATTTTAAGGCAATTAAATCTTTGAAAAGTTTTTAAATTAATAGTATTTATTAAATAGTGTGTAATATAGATAGATAGTCACACACAACACACAAATGTATTGTGGAACCGGGTGGTAAGAGTAAAAAGTAGCGTGCAAATAAAGGCATAAATGATGCTTGCCGCTAAGCACCGCGCCGTCTAGACTTGTATACAATACACGCTTTAAGCAGTGTTCGTTTTTGAGTCAAAGAAAAAACTAAATCCCGACCAATTCAAATCAACTCATTTTTTCTCTAAATAAAATCATGATTATGTTACTAACTTTACCATATTACTAAAAAAATAATTAATTATCATTAAACAGTAATTTTACAAAAGTAATTTTTTAAAATAAGAAACTGAAAGTGAAAACATTTTTTTTTTAAGTTTCATTTAATTTAATTTCATAGTGACGACTATTACTTTGACTATTTATGCGTAGAGCAGGATATTCACCATGTTTCCGATGGCCTAATTTATTTTCCCATATTTCGGAACAATTGCAAAAGGATTTTTATTAGTTGACTCACATTAAAGTTAAAGGAAAAGAAAATTTAATTTAACTGGATGTCACTAAATATGGCGGATAGAGAATGGCCATTTTTTTTATACTTTATGATATAATATATCAATATTACGGGCGGACAGACGGCACACCATAAGGGACAGTGCAGAATGTTGCAGATTAATTATCTAAAAATATTTAACTTGGGTTTTAATTATTACAATGAAAAAAGTTTAACCTACCAACAGTAGTACTTCACCAAAATCGTATTATCTAATATATAATATTCTCGTGTCGCGGTGTTTGTAGTTAAACTCCTCCGAAACGGCTTGACCGATTCTCATGAAATTTTGTGTGCATATTGGGTAGGTCTGAGAATTGAACATCTATTTTTCATCCCCCTAAATGTTAAGGGTAGTCCAACCCAATTTTTTTTAATTATTTTTAAATATTTTTTTTTTTTTTTTTTATTATGATTTAATCTGAATCTCGGAAACGGCTCCAACGATTTTCATAAAATTTAGTATATAGGAGGTTTCGGGGGAGATAAATCCATCTAGCTAGGATTCATTTTTCGAAAATGTCGTTTTATCCTTGTTTTTAGGCAATGAAAAAATGGCTACAATATCATTAGAATACGAAGATAAATTTCGCATTTGTCAATAAAGTTGTAATAACTTAGTGGGAAATCGGCCGGTCGTGACCGACCGTAAAGACCACGGTTCAAGTCCTCAAATTTTCAGATCGAATATTATTTTTCTTTTTTTTTCTAATTGCACTCGCTATTTTTTATTTAAATAGCCAGTGCATATTTTATATTATTATGTCGGTAAAATCAAAAAATATTATTACTATTTTATCAATATGTAATTCGTATTTTTTTTATGTCACTTAGGTCAGCAAACAAGCGTACGGCTCACCTGATGGTAAGCGATTACCGTAGCTTATGCCTGCAACACCAGAAGCATCGCAAGCGCGTTACCGACCCAATCCCCAATCCCCCCAGGAGCTCTGGTCACCTTACTCATCAACAAGAACACAATACTGCTTGAAAGCAGTATTATTTAGCTGTGATCTTCTGTAAGGTCGAGGTACTACCCCAGTCGGGCTGCTCCATATTTTGAGCAGGAAATTCCTGCTGTGCCCTACCTCAGTTTTTAAATATGATTTCCAAAGCACATGATTTACCAAAAATACCGAGCTAAGCTCGATCACCCAGGTACTTATTACTAAACTACGAGAAGGTTCTGGAACATTTAAATTTAAAATATATGATAAAAAATAATGTTGTAATTATTTATCAACACTTATCTGACGATTATATATTTTTGGAACGTATTATTAAACGACACTACAATAAAGAAATATAAAATCTTTATAACTTTCAACAGATATAATCTTTGTATGACTTTGTTTCTATAATTCTTGAGATTATTAGTATTTATTTTAGGATTAGTATACTACCCTAAAAGTCCTAGAGCAAAAAGTCCCGAGCAGGGTTAGGAGGTACGGTCGGCAACGCACTTGCAATGCTCCTGGTGTACCAGACGTCTATAGGATACGGTATCCGATTATCGCCAGGCCGAACGTTGCTTATTTACAATTCTAGTACTATTAAAGGAATTAAAGCGATAAAATCTCAAAAAGTTATTTCATTATTCAAGAAAACAATAAAAGAAATTATTAAACTACTATTAATAATCTATACTAATACTAGCTTACTTTCACCTACATGTGTCATATATAAATCTCACATCAATAAAATATGATGAATACGATGACATAGAGTTGCCTGCTAAAAATCTGGTTTCAATGGTGGTTACCGAATATAATATATCATATAGCCTTAGCAGGAAATTTCGCAGGATCTTTAACATACTAAAGAAGATAATTTTTTAATTGTTATCCAATAAGCAGATAAGTGACGATGACTCGTGACCATGTCATTGGACAGTCAAATATGGGAACAAAGAATGACCATGTAAATATCCCGTTTAACGTATAACTCATATAAGCTAATCATATCCATCAACATTCTAGTTGAATCACCATTCACCGTGTTACCACACGAACAAAAAGTATTAATACTTTTATTATCTGACTTATGCGCTTTCGATAATATCACGCCTTATTTAATCACTAATCTATTAGGATTACTGTCGAAATAATTTTAATTTCTTCCGTTATAAATTTCACTGCAAATTTATTTTGTTGTTATATCAGAGTACTCCTTATACAGGCTGTTTTAGTAGTATGTGTAATCGAATAAAAAATAAATGCAGTTGCAATAAAGAAATACCGTCAGCGTAGGACCACGTCCTATCTTGACTAGGAAGTCACATAACCGTCTATCTGCAGTTTTATGTAATAAATTGCCCGCAGGAATGCATGATTTTTGACACAAGGCATAGGCAATTTAGAGCCTGTAGATGCTCATTTTAAATAACAAAAAAACGTGTAAGTATAGGAGGGTTTAGGTCTCTGTTTATTAACATGGCGTTTTGAATCAAGTGCTAGAAGTAATAATAATAATAATAATAAATACTCTTTATTGTACACCACAAAGAAACATTACAAAAAAAGTGATACATGAAAAGAAAGATGTACAAAGGCGGTCTTATCGCTAAGAGCGATTTCTTCCAGACAACCTTTGGGCATAGGACATAGCGAAGAAAAAGAGAAGCGGGAGGGAAGTGTACAAACAGTTGATAAAGAATTGGCGTATAGTTAAGAAGAGAGAGTTAGAAGTCGATTTTCTTCAAATGATTTAATTTTATAATTGATAGTAGATCGCCAAGATGTCCTATTTAATGCGAGTTCCTCCCAGCTTTCGGGATTAATAGCACAAGCATTCAAGTTTCTTTTGAGCACATCCTTATACCGTAGATGTTGACCGCCGTGCCTTCGTTTACCCTCTGCCATCTCAGAGTAAAAGACCGCTTTGGGTAGACGGCGGTCATTCATGCGAACGAAATGCCCACACCATCTCAGCTGTCTCTGGATAAGCAAAGCCTCCACTCCACACATTCCAGAAAGTCGTAGGACCTCGGTATTTGGCACATGGTCTTGCCATCTGATCTTTATAATAGATCTCAGACATTTTAGGTGAAAAGTGTCAAGCTTTTTCACATCTGATTTGTATATTAATATAGAATAAAAAAATGACCAATTATTGTTTAAATGACAAAATAGTGCCTTGCCTTGAAGAGCACGCTCAACTTTCTGTCTTTTTTGTCATACACACCTGATAGCAATCGTTACTTACAGAAGGGAATATATCTGCAAACTTGCAATGAACAGCGTGGTGGATTAAACTCTGACTTTTATCCTTAATAAAGAAAGAGGCCTAAGCCAGACAGAGTATTTACAAGCTGAATCAATCAATCGAAATAAAAAAATAGACTAATTAATTTGTTTGCATTTGCATCCTATTACAATATTTTTATTATAATCATAGGTATCACATCAAAACTGGACCACTTAGTTGAGGCTGGCGTGGGTGCTATATGGATGTCGCCCGTCTTCGTCTCACCTATGGTAGACTTCGGGTATGATATTAGCGATTTCTATGATATTCAAAGAGAATATGGTACTATGGCGGACTTTGAAGAATTGGTTGAAAAGGCACACAGTCTTGGTAATTATAATTCACTTATTTCCTTTATTTTGTCTTTGGTATAATTTTCAACCCTAATAATTTTTATAAATTCTAAGCGTCCAATCAATTATAACGTATTTTTTTTATATATATTATATTATTTTTTAGTCACTAACTTCAGTGGATTTTGTTTGTATTTGTGTTTGAATTATTTTTTTTCAATATACTAATATTTTAGGTATCAAAATCATTCTCGATTTTGTTCCAAATCACGCCAGTACTGAATCTGAATATTTCAAGAGATCTGTGGCAAGAGAGCCCGGGTACGAGAATTATTTTATTTGGGCCGACCCTGTTGTTACCAATACTTCTAACCGAGAAGTCCCTTCCAATTGGGTAAGTACACATCCAAATTAATATAACACAAGTCCCTCATAACAACTAACAAATTTCAAATGAACAAAACA
The DNA here is from genome assembly GCF_905220565.1 of Melitaea cinxia. Taxonomy (NCBI): domain Eukaryota; kingdom Metazoa; phylum Arthropoda; class Insecta; order Lepidoptera; family Nymphalidae; genus Melitaea; species Melitaea cinxia. The sequence goes on along the minus strand of NC_059396.1, from coordinate 1,099,772 downwards.
ATCTTTGAAACTTGGTTCATTTTAATCGTCACTATTTTAAGTCGTCTAACTATAAAATAGGGACAAATTTGCATTGTTTCTTTTCTTCTTCAGTTTCTATTTTGTCGTGTACTGACTAATTTAAAATTAATTGTAACTAGAACAATTTAGGAAGTTTTAAAACTGCCAGTATTTACTGCGCTTGTTCAAACTGTCTTCAAAGAGAAAAAAAAGATCAAAAATAAATTCTGTAATTTGTTTTCAGATCAGTCAATTCGGTGGTTCCGTATGGGAATGGAATGAAGAACGCCAGCAGTATTACTTGCATCAATTTGCGATAGAACAAGCTGACTTTAATTTTAGAGAACCAGCAGTTAGAAACGAAATGCTTAATATAATGAAATTTTGGTATGAGAAGGGAGCAGACGGCTACAGGTTGGATGCTCTGCCGCATATGTTTGAAGCGAACCCTGATGATCATAATGGCACATATCCCGATGAGCCTTTGAGCGGAAACCTGTTCGTAAGACCGGATCAAGCTGGTTACACGACACAGGAGTACGTTAGAGATCAACCAGAACTTTATGATGTGGTTTACGAATGGAGAGAAGTCTCTGACAGATGGACAGAAGTAAACCAAACTGACACCAAGTAAGATTAAAATTTTTACCACTTTATTTTTTTTTAAATCGGGAAATCTGATTCCTAGAAGCAATTTCTTTTAACATACCCAAGTGTTTTTGGAATTATTTTTATTTACTATTAATCTAACATCGGGTTTGAGTAGTTCATTCAATGAATCCTTTAGTAAATATTTATTTGGGTCAAACGGACGTTTATGTACACTCATATAAATATGTTTCCTCCACCCTTAGACTGTAAAACTCATTCCGAGCTTAGTGTGTTTGTTTTCATTAATGGACTATATTTTAGGATATTGCTAGCAGAAGCATACGCCAATATATACAATACGATGCTCTACTACGGCGACGAAAGAGGCAGAATCGGTGCCCATTTCCCATTCAATTTCGACTTCATCACTAGTTTGTCAGCAAATTCGAATGCTCGGGATTTCGTCTATATAATCCTACATTGGTTAACTTACATGCCTCGAGGACAAGTTGCTAATTGGGTCGTAAGTATAAGTATTACATAAATACTATTCACAACTGTATAACGTAACAGTAATAAATAAAATATTTTTTACAAGTTCGGAAACCACGACCAGAATAGAGTTCCTTCAAGATTCAGACCAAATATGATGGATGGTTTAAACTCTTTGAATATGATGCTCCCAGGAGTCGCTATAACTTATCAAGGCGAAGAAATTGGTATGAGAGATGGTTATGTCAGTTGGGAAGATACAGTAGACGTGGCTGCTTGTAATCAAGGAAACCCCGATAACTACTTAGAGTTCTCAAGAGACCCGGCTCGTACTCCTTACCAATGGGATAATACTACCAGCGCTGGTTTTTCAACAAACGCAACCACTTGGCTACCAGTTGGTTTAGATTACATGGAACTAAATTTGCAGGCACAAAGAGAGGCAGAAAGAAGTCATTTCAAGGTATTTTATAAAACTTTATGAATTTTAAGGAATCCAAAAAAGGTTCAAAAATTATGTTACTTTTATGGTAATAAACTAGTCTATTACGTTGACAAACAAAAATTCAAATACACACCTAGTTAACACATACACTAGTATATTGTTTTAAACTAACGCGATCGCTTTTCATATTTAAACTAGCTGACTCGGCAAACGTCTTGCCGCTAAACACTATTAAAAAATAGGGGTTGGTTGAAAAAGGTGAAAATTTAGGGTTGTATGTATTTTTCAACGCCAAATCATAATAAAATAAAGAATAAATAATTTAGCTAAAAATTAAAAAAAAAATATGGGTGGACTACCCTTAATATTTAGGGGGATGAAAAATAGATGTTGTTTGATTCTCAGACCTACCCAATATTCACAAATTTGCACACAAAATTTCATGAGAATCGGTCAAGCCATTTCGGAGGAGTTTAACTACAAACACCGCGACACGAGAATTTTGTACATTAGATTTATATTCGTTCGGATGTTTACCACGTTTATTGTTTTGTTGAGGTCCCTAATTTTGGTTTTAATCGCCATGATCACGGGGAGTCTGACGTACGACTAATAGGAAACAATAAACGTGGTAAGCGCCCGAACAAATATAATTTTAAACATACAGTTATTAAAACACAACACAGGGATTAAAAATTAAATTATACACCATTATTTTTAGATTGATCACGATATGATTGTTATCCTCTTACAACTCCTCTCGCGTTGCAAATACTCATAAGTGCTAGCCTAAGCACCAGCAATAATAAATATTACTGTTTTAAAGGTGTACCAAGCTCTGACGAAACTGCGAAAAGAACCAACATTATCACACGGAGAATACCACATCGAAAGTCTAACGGCGAATACCCTGGTGCTCGTGAGATACCTGCGCACCTACGACACTTACGCCCTCGTCTTTAATGTGGGTCAGGAACAAGACGCAGTTGACCTGTCTGCAATATCGTTGCTAAGAGAACCCTTGACCGTCTATATATCAAGCATACACTCAAATAGGAATGTGGAGTAAGTATTACAGTGTTTTTAATCTAATTACTGCTAAAAAGTACATCAATATTTTACTGCTGTTGTAAAAGATTTCAACGTAATATGTGTAATGAAATGATTACTTATCTCTAGTAATAAATCGGTAGAATATTTTTTTGTTTGATCTCATAAACTTGTTTCCAAATTTGTATGAAGCAAAACTTTTTTGGAATTGTTGTGATTTGAAACTCGATGAAACGAAAATGTGATCATATAAAGAAAGAAACATACAAATTTTATAAGAGAGAGTGAGATAAAAAAACATTACTGCTCAAAACGCCGTGATCATTGTTGATAGAAGTTTAACTTTTTTATTTTACTTTGTTCACAAATCATCAAAAGCACTTTGAATTATTATTTTACAAATTAAAAAAAATAATTTTAATTAATTTAATATAGTTAAACGTAAAGCTAGCACTGATTCCGAACGTAGATTCTACAGAAAGAATCGGCCAGAAATTCCGCAGTTACTTTTTAAAAAAAGAACTTTGTTTTAATAAAATAAGTTAATCTTGAATGAAATATAGAAAACAAAATAGACAGAAATTACGTCTGGGAATACCCAATTCTTACTAAACCTTTCATCTATACCTACGTGGTTTATTCTTAACGTATTTCTAGGGCATCCAATATAAGACAATATTTTATGTCATACATTACGAAGATACCATATCAGGAACTTATTTCTTCAATGCTGTATTTTCTGGAATTTACTTATATTTAGGAGAATGGTATATTTTGATAAATGCATTCAATATATTTTAATTTTTATTCTAAGACTGTTTCGTGAGAAAAGTTTTTCGCGATTGCGATATCCTCACGACGTAGTCAGATTAGCCCCCTCCCCCCTCCATTCAAAAACCATATAATAAGTCCAGCAATTGCTGTTTTGCGGACCATTTGCGCCCCTTTGTTATAGCGCCCGGGGCTTTATAAGCTTCTTGCCCCCCCCCCCCCCCCCCCCCCCCACTACGCCACTGTTGCCGAGCACGGAAGGAGTTGATATAAATCGTTATCAGTACATTTTTATCTTAATTTTCTACTGTTACTTTCAGTTTATTTATTTAAGTACCAGCAGGAGATACAACACTGAGCACGTATACTGGTTCCCATCATTAAGCAATAAATTTTAGTTCGCAACTTTTTTTTTAACCTTGGAACTTAAAAAGCCGACCGGTGGCGGGATAACCATCCAACTGCGGGCTTTGAAATACACAGACCGAAGACGAGTAGCAGCGTCTTCGGTGCGACAAAGCCAGCCCTGCGGTCACCAACCCGCCTGCCCAGCGTGGTGACTATGGGCAAAACACATGAGTTCACGTTATTTTTGGCGTAAACTTGTGGAGGCCTATGTCCAGCAGTGGACTGTATAGGCTGTAATGATGATGATGATGAACTTTTTAAAGTAGTCACAATAATGCCAATTACAAATTTGGAAAAACAAATAAAAATCGACTCAAAATAATAATTCAGATACAATTAATATCTATCTATTATTTTTATTTACAACTTTATCATTTTGTCCTCGACCTTACAGAAGATCACAGCTATATAAGTGTTCCTGTTGGTGAGTAAGGTGACCAGAGCACCTGTGGAATTGGGGATAGGGTCGGCAACGCGCTTGCGATACTTCTGGTGTTGCAGGCGTCTATGAGCTACGGTAATCGCTTACCATCGGGTGAGCCGTACTCTCGTTTGTCAACCTAGTTATAAATTACTTAAAAAATGATTTGATTCTTCTGTTGTATTATATTGAGTGTGAACAATTTATTATTATTTATGAGTAATTAAATTAATTTCTTTTTTTTTTTGCAGTGATACCATTCCACTGGAAGGCAACCTTACTCTTAATCCTGGAGAAGCTCTTGTACTACGAGGATCGCCTACATAGAAATAACTATTGTTATGATGTATAATTTTAATAAATAATGCATTAATAAAAAATAAAAAACATATTTTTATTGGTTATATCACCAAGACCTGAATCTACAATATTAAATAATTGTGTTTGCTGGCAAATGAAAAAAAACCGACTTCAATTACATCGACAAGTAATACAACGTAGGTAGACGAAAAAATTGTCAAGTAAATACGCATTATCAAAGATCACCCCAAAAGTTGTGATCAGATCTCGATGAAATTTAAATGTGACCTTATGATAAACATCAGCTTTCGATTAAATTAAAAATCATCAAAATCAGTAAAAAGTTATGCGGATTTTCGAGGGTTTCCCTCGATTTCTCTGGAGTCCCATCATCAAATCCTTGTTTTTTTTATCATAGTACCACACTTAGGATACCTCCTTTCCAACAAAAAAGGAATTATCAAAATCGGTTCATAAACGACGAAGTTATCCGAGAATATTTTTAGATTCATTTTTAGAAAATGTCGTTTTATCCCTGTTTTTAGGCAATGAAAAAATGGCTACAATATCGTTAGAATACGGAGGTAAATTTCGCACTTGTCAATAAAGTTGTAATAACTCAGTGGGAAATCGACCGGTCGCGACCGACCGAAAAGACTACGGTTCAAATTCTCAAATTTTCATATCGATTATTATTTTTTCTTTTTTTTTTCTAATTGCACTCGCATTTTTTATTTAAATAGCCAGTTCATATTTTATATTATTATGTCGGTAAAATCAAAAAATATTATTTATATTTTATCAATATGTAATTCGTATTTAAATATGATTTCCAAAACACATGATTTACTAAAAATACCGAGTTAAGCTCGGTCACCCAGGTACTTATTACTAAACTACGAGGTTCTGGAACATTTAAATTTAAAATATAATTATGATAAAAAATAACGTTGTAGTTATTTATCAACACTTATCTGACGATAATATATTTTTGGAACGTATTATTAAACGACACTGCTATAAAGAAATATAAAATATTTATAATTTTCAACAGATATAATCTTTGTATGACTTTGTTTCTATAATTATTGAGATTATTAGTATTTATTTTAGGATTAGTATACTACCCTAAAAGTCCTGGACCAAAAAAACTGAGAAGGGTTAGGGGAAACGGTCGGCAACGCACTTGCAATGCTTGCAATGCACGGTACCCGATTATAGTCAGGTCGAACGTAGCCTATTTACAATCCTAGTACTATTAAAGGAATTAAAGCGATAAAATCTCAAAAAGTTGTTTTATTATTCAAGAAATAATTAAACTACTATTAATAATCTATACTAATATTATAAAGCTGAACAGTTTGATTGTTTGTTTGAACGCGCTAATCTCAAGAACTGCTGATATGATTTGAAAAATTATTTCAGTGTTAGATAGCCCATTTATCGAGAAAGGCTATAGGCTATATATCAACACGCTAAGATCAATAGGAGCGGTGCATTAATGAGGAATGTTTCAAAATGGAGGGTTTTTTTTCGAGTAACTATTTAACACGGACGAAGTCGCGGGCAGTAGCTAGTGATTATATGAAATCAAACATATCCAATTTTTAATTAGTAGTTGTTATAATACTGATAATATTCTCCCCCACCAAAAACTTGTATCACAATAATGATATTAAATTTAACATAATCATTTAGTAATAAGACGTTTGGCAGTCAGAATGCCGTCTTTGTTAAAAATATTTGGCATCTGGTTTGGTGCTATACTTGTGGTAGGTGAGGTGGTCGACAGCTCAACATGGGAAGTCCTGGCCACCAGACCGGAACTAAAACCACTAGACTGGTGGGAGAATACCATCATTTATCAGATATACCCAAGGTCGTTCAAGGACAGCGATGGTGATGGCATCGGTGATATCAAAGGTAAATTTAATATTTCTACTAAGTAAATAAATGTTTTTGTTACTAAACTAAGCATTGTTTGTTTTTAAGTCAAACAAAAAACTGAATCCCAAGCAATTGAACTCAACCAATCTTTTCTCTAAATGAAACCACATTATCATAAAAAGATAATTTTACATACAAAGTAATATAGTAAAAATCTATACCTACATATAATAAAATCTTAGGAAAGTCAAAACTGTACATTGAATATTTTTTTAAAAGAATACCTACTTACGGTGTGATCTACAATCGATAACGAAGCCAAAAATATAGTTTTTAGAATTTTTGTCTGTTTGTCTGTTTTTCTGTGTATATGTCCAGGATAAGCTCAAAAAGTACCGCATGGATTAACTTCAAATTTTTTTTTTTTTTTTTTTTATGTCACTAGGTCGGCAAACAAGCGTACGGCTCACCTGATGGTAAGCGATTACCGAAGCTTATAGACACCTGCAACACCAGAAGCATCGCAAGCGCGTTGCCGACCCAAACCCCAATCCCCCCCAGGAGCTCTGGTCACCTTACTCACCAACAGGAACACAATACTGCTTGAAAACAGTATTATTTTGCTGTGATCTTCTGTAAGGTCGAGGTACTACTACCCCAGTCGGGCTGCTCCATATTTTGAGCAGGAAATTCCTGCTGTGCCCTACCTCAGTTTGGCACGAATATTATTAAGAAGTCGGGTCAATATATAGGCTACATACTATTATCACGCTATCACCTACGGGAAACAGGCAGTGAACCTTTATTTCTTCAACGCATTCTGTAACAACGTGTAATCTAACGACGCATATTTGAATGTTGTTGTTATTATGTTAATAACCATGCTATAAGCTAGCTTCACACTATAAATAAAGACATTCTGTAGTATATTTAGTATTAGCATTGAACCCGTGCGAAGCCGGGGCGGGTCGCTAGTAATACATAAAACTGAAAGTTAATTTTTTTTAAAGTTTCATTTAATTTAATTTAATAGTGAGCACTCCTACTTTGACTGTTTATACGCAGAGCAGGATATTCACAATGTTTCTCATGGCCTAATTTTTTTTCTCCTATATTTCGGAACAAGTGCAAAAGCTATTAGCACGAGATACAAACTAGTGACGAACTTCATCCATTAAGCGGGATTAAAATTATTTTGTTTATTTATTTTTATAATAGAAAAATAAGTGTTGTCTGAAAAATCTTGACCAGGCTATATTTAATTCAAAATTGAAAAATTTATTTTTATTCAAAAATGTACCGACGAAATTAAAGAATAAATTTAATACCTGCCGACATTATAAAGCCTGTAGAAAATGCCAACGCCGGGTTATCTATTATTTTCCAGGCATAACTCAGTAGTTGTTATACTGCTACCAAGTGGTGACAGGTATAAACAGGTATAATAATATACATATATTGTTCTAGTTACTTTCACCTACATGTTTCATATGTAATCTTATATCAATAAAATATGATGAATACGATGACATAGAGTTGCCTACTAAAAGTCTGGTTTGAATGGTGGTTACCGAATAAAATATATCATATAGCCTTAGCAGGAAATTTCCAGCTAAATTTTCGCGATTTATCTTTAATATACTTGAGAACATAATTATTTAATTGTTATCCAATAAGCAGATAAGTGAAGATGACCATGGTATGAGTCAAATATGGGAACAAAGAATGACCATGTAAATATTCCGTTTAACGTATAACTTATATAAGCTAATCATATCCATGAACATTCTAGTTGAATCACCATTCACCGTGTTACCACACGAACAAAAAGTATTAATACTTTTATTATCTGACTTATGCGCTTTCGATAACATCACGCCTTACTTAATCACTAATCTATTAGGATTACTGTCAAAATAATTTTAATTTCTTACGTTTTAAATTTCACTGCAAATTTATTTTGTTGTTATGCCAGAGTACTCCTTATACAGGCTGTTTTAATAGATATGTGTAATCGAATAAAAAATAAATGCAGTTGCAATAAAGAAATACCGTCAGCGTAGGACCACGTCCTATCTTGACTAGGAAGTCACATAACCGTCGATCTGCAGTTTTATGTAATAAATTGCCCGCAGGAATGCATGATTTTTGACAAAAGGCATAGGCAATTTAGAGCCTGTAGATGTTCATTTTAAATAACAAAAAAACGTGTAAGTATAGGAGGGTTTAGGTCTCTGTTTATTAACATGGCGTTTTGAATCAAGTGCTAGAAGTCGATTTTCTTCAAATGATTTAATTTTATAATTGATAGTAGATCGCTAAGATGACCTATTTAATGCGAGTTCCTCCCAGCTTTCGGGATCAATAGCACAAGCATTCAAGTTTCTTTTGAACACATCCTTATACCGTAGATGTTTACCGCCGTGTCTTCCTTTACCCTCTGCCATCTCAGAGTAAAAGACTGCTTTGGGTAGACGGCGGTCATCCATGCGAAGGAAATGCCCACACCATCTCAGCTGTCTCTGGATAAGCAAAGCCTCCACTCCACACATTCCAGAAAGTCGTAGGACCTCGGTATTTGGCACATGGTCTTGCCATCTGATCTTCATAATAGATCTCAGACATTTTAGGTGAAAAGTGTCAAGCTTTTTCACATCTGATTTGTATATTAATATAGAATAAAAAAATGACCAATTATTGTTTAAATGACAAAATAGTGCCTTGCCTATCTGTCTTTTTTGCCATACACACCTGATAGCAATCGATACTTACAGAAGGGAATATATCTGCAAACTTGCAATGAACAGCGTGGTGGATTAAGCTCTGACTTTTATTTGATTTTACAAGCTGAATCAATCAATCGAAATAAAAAAATAGACTAATTAATTTGTTTTTCGCAACATGTCGACACGTAATTATTGAAAATTTGCAAACAGTTTAAGTTAATAGTGCATTAAAACGAATTAAATTTAGGTTGAATTTGCATCCTATTACAATATTTTTTTTTATTATAATCATAGGTATCACATCAAAACTGGACCACTTAGTTGAGGCTGGCGTGGGTGCTATATGGATGTCGCCCGTCTTCGTCTCGCCTATGGTAGACTTTGGGTATGATATTAGCGATTTCTATGATATTCAAGGAGAATATGGTACTATGGCGGACTTTGAAGAATTGGTTGAAAAGGCACACAATCTTGGTAATTATAATTCACTTATTTCCTTCATTTTGTCTTTAGTATAATTCTCAACGCAATTTTTTTTTTTTTTTTCGAAAAAGCGTCCAATCAAATTTAAGATTTGATGGGATACTATAAATTATTTATGCAATTTTATAAGAACGATAGATTGAACTCTCAATAATGTTTCACTTCTTGAGTTCAAGCTCCTTACGATTTTACTCATATTTTTTGTATATGTATATATTATTTTTTAGTCACTAACTTCAGTGGATTTTGTTTATATTTGTGTTTGAATTATTTTTTTCAATATACTAATATTTTAGGTATCAAAATCATTCTGGATTTTGTTCCAAATCACGCCAGTACTGAATCTGAATATTTCAAGAGATCTGTGGCAAGAGAGCCCGGGTACGAGAATTACTTTATTTGGGCCGACCCTGTTGTTACCAATACTACTAACCGAGAAGTCCCTTCCAATTGGGTAAGTACACATCCAAATTAATATAACACAAGTCCTTTATAACAACTAACAAATTTCAAATGAACAAAACAATCTTTGAAACTTGGTTCATTTTAATCGTCACTGTTTTAAGTCGTCTAACTATAAAATAGGAAAAATTTGCTTTATTTCTTTTCTTCTTAGTTGCTATTAAGTTTAAAACTACAAGCAGTTTCTATTTTGTCGCGTACCGACTAATTTAAAATTAATTGTAACTAGAATAATTTAGGAAGTTTTAAAACTGCCAATATTTACTGCGCTTGTTCAAGCTGTCTTCAAAGAGAAAAAAAAAAGATCAAACATAAATTCTGTAATTTGTTTTCAGATCAGTCAATTTGGTGGTTCCGTGTGGGAATGGAATGAAGAACGCCAGCAGTATTATTTACATCAATTTGCGATAGAACAAGCTGACTTTAATTTTAGAGAACCAGCAGTTAGAAACGAAATGCTTAATATAATGAAATTTTGGTATGAGAAGGGAGCGGACGGTTACAGGTTAGATGCTCTACCGCATATGTTTGAAGCAAACCCTGATGATCATAATGGCACATATCCCGATGAGCCTTTGAGCGGAAACCTATTCGTAAGACCGGATCAAGCCGGTTACACGACACAGGAGTACGTTAGAGATCAACCAGAACTTTATGATGTGGTTTACGAATGGAGAGAAGTCGCTGACAGATGGACAGAAGTAAACCAAACTGACACCAAGTAAGATTAAAAATTTTAACACTTTAAATTTTTTTTTAATCGGGAAATCTGATTTCAGAAGAGATTTCTTTTAACATACCCAAGTGTTTTTGGAATCGTTTTTATTTACTATTAATCTAACATCGGGTTTGAATAGTTCATTCAATGAATCCTTTAGTAAATATTTATTTGGGTCAAATGGACGTTTATGTACACTCATATATATATGTTCCCTCCACCCTTATATTGTAAAACTCATTCCGAGTTTAGTGTGTTTGTTTTCATTAATGGACTATATTTTAGGATATTGCTAGCAGAAGCATACGCCAATATATACAATACGATGCTCTACTACGGCGACGAAAAAGGCAGAATCGGTGCCCATTTCCCATTCAATTTCGACTTCATCACTAGTTTGTCAGCAAGTTCGAATGCTCGGGATTTCGTCTATATAATCCTACATTGGTTAACTTACATGCCTCGAGGACAAGTTGCTAATTGGGTCGTAAGTATAGATATTACATAAATACTATTGACAACTGTATAAATTAACACTAATGACTAAAATATTTTTTTCAAGTTCGGAAACCACGACCAAAATAGAGTTCCTTCAAGATTCAGACCAGATATGATGGATGGCTTAAACTCTTTGAATATGATGCTGCCAGGAGTCGCTATAACTTATCAAGGCGAAGAAATTGGTATGAGAGATGGTTATGTCAGTTGGGAAGATACAGTGGACGTGGCTGCTTGTAATCAAGGGAACCCAGATAACTACTTAGAGTTCTCAAGAGACCCGGCTCGTACTCCTTACCAATGGGATAATACTACCAGCGCTGGTTTTTCAACAAACGCAACCACTTGGCTACCAGTTGGTTTAGATTACATGGAACTAAATTTGCAGGCACAAAGAGAGGCAGAAAGAAGTCATTTCAAGGTATTTTATAAAACTTTATGAATTTTAACGAATCCAAAAAATGTTAAAATAATTATGTAACTTTTATGGTAATTAACTAGTCTATTACGTTAACAAACAAAAATTCCAATACATACCAAGTTAACACATACACTAGTATATTGTTTTAAACTAACGCGATCGCTTTTCATATTTAAACTAGCTGACTAAGCAAACGTTGTCTTGCCGCTAAACGCTATTAAAAAATAGGGGTTGGCGGTAGAAGGGTGAAATTTAGGGTTGTATGTATTTTTCAACGCTAAATCATAATAAAATAAAGAATAAATAATTTACCTAAAAATTAAAAAAAATATGGATGGACTACCCTTAACATTTAGGGGGGTGAAAAATAGATGCTGTTCGATTCTCAAAGCTACCCAATATGCACACAAAATTTCATGAGAATCGGTCAAGCCGTTTCGGAGGAGTTTAACTACAGACACCGCGACACGAGAATTTTATATATTAGATTTATATTTGTTCGGATGTTCACCACGTTTATTGTTTTGTTGAGGTCCCTATATTTTGGTTTCAATCGCCATGATCACGGGGAGTCTGACGTACGACTAATAGGAAACAATAAACGTGGTAAGCGCCCGAACAAATATAATTTTAAACATACAGTTATTAAAACACAACAAAATATTAAAAATTAAATTACACACCATTATTTTCAGATTCAGCACGATATGATTGTTATAACAAAAAAAAAATCAATCAACACAACTACAACTCCTCTCACGTTGCAAATACCCATAAGGGCTAGCCTAAGCACCACTAAAAGCTGTCTACAGGCGTAGTCCCCTTTGGATAGAATAATCAATATTTGTATAATCAATATTACTGTTTTAAAGGTGTACCAAGCTCTGACGAAACTGCGAAAAGAACCAACATTATCACACGGAGAATACCACATCGAAAGTCTAACGGCGAATACCCTGGTGCTCGTGAGATACCTGCGCACCTACGACACTTACGCCCTCGTCTTTAATGTGGGTCAGGAACAAGACGCAGTTGACCTGTCTGCTATATCGCTGTTAAGAGAACCCTTGACCGTCTATATATCAAGCATACACTCAGATAGAAATGTGGAGTAAGTATTACAGTGTTTTTAATCTAATTACTGCTAAAAAGTACATCAATATTTTACTGCTGTTGTAAAAGATTTCAACGTAATATGTGTAATGAAATGATTACTTATCTCTAGTAATAAATCGGTAGAATATTTTTTTGTTTGATCTCATAAACTTGTTTCCAAATTTGTATGAAGCGAAACTTTTTTGGAATTGTTATGATTTAAAACTCGATGAAACGAAAATGTGATCATATAAAGAAAGAAACATAAAAAATTTATAAGAGAGAGTGAGATAAAAAAAACATTACTGCTCAAAACGCCGTGGTCATAAATTGTCGATAGAAGTTTAACTTTTTTATTTTACTTTGTTGACAAATCATCAAAAGCACTGAATCGTCATTTTACAAATTAAAATAAAATTCGTTTTATTTAATATAGTTACAAGTAAAGTTAGCACCGATTCCGAACGTAGATTCTGCATAGAATCGGCTAGAAACCCCGCAGTTACTCTTTTAAAAAAGAAATTTGTTTTATTATAAAATAAGTTAATCTTGCATGAAATACAGAAAACAAAATAGACATAGATAACGTCTGGGAATACCAAATTCTTACTAAACCTTTCATCTATACCTACGTGGTTTATTCTCAACGTATTTCTAGGGCATCCAATATAAGACAATATTTTATGTCATACATTACGAAGATACCATATCAGGAACTTATTTCTTCAATGCTGTATTTTCTGGGATTTACTTATATTTAGGGGAATGGAATTTTGATTTAATTTTTATTCGAAAACTGCTTCGTGACAAAAGTTTTTCGCGATTGCGATGTCCTCGCGACGTTTATCCTTATTGACGAGCAGTGACGTAGTCAGCTTAGCCCCCCCCTTCCATTCGAAAACCATAATAAGTCCAGCAATTTCTGTTTTGCTGACCATTTGCGCCCCTTTGTTATAGCGTCCGGGGCTTTCTACGCCTAATGCCCCCCACCCCCCCCCACCCACTACGCCACTGTTGCCGAGCACGAAAGGAGCTGATACAAATCGTTATCAGTACATTTTTATCTTAATTCTACTGTTGCTTTCAGTTTATTTATTTATTTAAGTACCAGCAGTAGATACAACACTGAGTACGTATACTGGTTCCCATCATTAAACAATAAACTTTAGTTCGCAACTTTTTAAAGTAGTCACCCAAGTATTCACAATAATTATGCCAATTACAAATTTAAAAAAAACAAATAAAAATCGACTCAGAATAATAATTCAGATACAATTAATATCTATTATTATTTTTATTTACAACTTTATCATTTTGTCCTCGACGAGAAGATCACAGCTAAATAAGTGTTCCTGTTGGTGAGTAAGGTGACCAGAGCACCTGTGGAATTGGTGATTGGGTCGGCAACGCGCTTGCGATACTTCTGGTGTTGCAGGCATCTATGAGCTACGGTAATCGCTTACCATCGGGTGAGCCGTACGCTCGTTTGTCGACCTAGTTATAAATTACTTAAAAAAAATGATTTGATTCTTCTGTTGTATTACATTGAGTGTGAAGAATTTATTATTATTTATGAATAATTAATTTTTTTTTTTGCAGTGATACCATTCCACTGGAAGGCAACCTTACTCTTAATCCTGGAGAAGCTCTTGTACTACGAGGATCGCCTACATAGAAATAACTATTGTTATGATGTATAATTTTAATAAATAATGCATTAATAAAAAATAAAAAACATATTTTTATTGGTTATATCACCAAGACCTGAATCTACAATATTAAATAATTGTGTTTGCTGGCAAATGAAAAAAAACCGACTTCAATTACATCGACAAGTAATACAACGTAGGTAGACGAAAAAATTGTCAAGTAAATACGCATTATCAAAGATCACCCCAAAAGTTGTGATCAGATCTCGATGAAATTTAAATGTGACCTTATGATAAACATCAGCTTTCGATTAAATTAAAAATCATCAAAATCAGTAAAAAGTTATGCGGATTTTCGAGGGTTTCCCTCGATTTCTCTGGAGTCCCATCATCAAATCCTTGTTTTTTTTATCATAGTACCACACTTAGGATATCTCCTTTCCAACAAAAAAAGAATTATCAAAATCGGTTCATAAACGACGAAGTTATCCGAGAATATTTTTAGATTCATTTTTAGAAAATGTCGTTTTATCCCTGTTTTTAGGCAATGAAAAAATGGCTACAATATCGTTAGAATACGGAGGTAAATTTCGCACTTGTCAATAAAGTTGTAATAACTCAGTGGGAAATCGACCGGTCGCGACCGACCGAAAAGACTACGGTTCAAATCCTCAAATTTTCATATCGATTATTATTTTTTCTTTTTTTTTTCTAATTGCACTCGCATTTTTTATTTAAATAGCCAGTTCATATTTTATATTATTATGTCGGTAAAATCAAAAAATATTATTTATATTTTATCAATATGTAATTCGTATTTAAATATGATTTCCAAAACACATGATTTACTAAAAATACCGAGTTAAGCTCGGTCACCCAGGTACTTATTACTAAACTACGAGGTTCTGGAACATTTAAATTTAAAATATAATTATGATAAAAAATAACGTTGTAGTTATTTATCAACACTTATCTGACGATAATATATTTTTGGAACGTATTATTAAACGACACTGCTATAAAGAAATATAAAATATTTATAATTTTCAACAGATATAATCTTTGTATGACTTTGTTTCTATAATTCTTGAGATTATTAGTATTTATTTTAGGATTAGTATACTACCCTAAAAGTCCTGGACCAAAAAAACTGAGAAGGGTTAGGGGAAACGGTCGGCAACGCACTTGCAATGCTTGCAATGCACGGTACCCGATTATAGTCAGGTCGAACGTAGCCTATTTACAATCCTAGTACTATTAAAGGAATTAAAGCGATAAAATCTCAAAAAGTTGTTTTATTATTCAAGAAATAATTAAACTACTATTAATAATCTATACTAATATTATAAAGCTGAAGAGTTTGTTTGTTTGTTTGAACGCGCTAATCTCAAGAATTGCTGATACGATTTGAAAAATTCTTTCAGTGTTAGATAGCCCATTTATCGAGAAAGGCTATAGGCTATATATCAACACGCTAAGATCAATAGGAGCGGTACACTAATGAGGAATGTTTCAAAACCGAGGGTTTTTTTCGAGTAACTATTTAACGCGGACGAAGTCACGGGCAGTAGCTAGTGATTATATAAAATCAAACATATTCAATTTTTTATTAGTAGTTGTTATAATACTGATAATATTCTCCCCCACCAAAAACTTGTATCGCTATAATGATATTAAATTAACAAAATTAGATATTTAGTAAGCGTTTGGCAGTCAGAATGCCGTCTTTGTTAAAAATATTAGGCATCTGGTTTGGTGCTATAGTTGTGGTAGGTGAGGTGGTCGACAGCTCAACATGGGAAGTCCTGGCCACCAGACCAGAACTAAAACCACTAGACTGGTGGGAGAATACAATCGTTTATCAGATATACCCAAGGTCGTTCAAGGACAGCGATGGTGATGGCATCGGTGATATCAAAGGTAAATTTAATATTTCTACTAAGTAAATAAATGTTTTTGTTACTAAACTAAGCATTGTTTGTTTTTAAGTCAAACAAAAAACTGAATTCTAAGCAATTGAATTCAACCAATCTTTTCTCTAAATGAAACCACAATTATCTTTACTGTATTACTAAAAATAATACATTATCATAAAAAGATAATTTTACATACAAAGTAATATAGTAAAAATCTATACCTACATATAATAAAATCTTAGGAAAGTCAAAACTGTACATTGAATATTTTTTTAAAAGAATACCTACTTACGGTGTGATCTACAATCGATAACGAAGCCAAAAATATAGTTTTTAGAATTTTTGTCTGTTTGTCTGTTTTTCTGTGTATATGTCCAGGATAAGCTCAAAAAGTACCGCATGGATTAACTTCAAATTTTTTTTTTTTTTTTTTTATGTCACTAGGTCGGCAAACAAGCGTACGGCTCACCTGATGGTAAGCGATTATCGTAGCTTATAGACACCTGCAACACCAGAAGCATCGCAAGCGCGTTGCCGACCCAAACCCCAATCCCCCCCAGGAGCTCTGGTCACCTTACTCACCAACAGGAACACAATACTGCTTGAAAACAGTATTATTTTGCTGTGATCTTCTGTAAGGTCGAGGTACTACCCCAGTCGGGCTGCTCCATATTTTGAGCAGGAAATTCCTGCTGTGCCCTACCTCAGTTTGGCACGAATATTATTAAGAAGTCGGGTCAATATATAGGCTACATACTATTATCACGCTATCACCTACGGGAAACAGGCAGTGAACCTTTATTTCTTCAACGCATTCTGTAACAACGTGTAATCTAACGACGCATATTTGAATGTTGTTGTTATTATGTTAATAACCATGCTATAAGCTAGCTTCACACTATAAATAAAGACATTCTGTAGTATATTTAGTATCAGCATTGAACCCGTGCGAAGCCGGGGCGGGTCGCTAGTAATACATAAAACTGAAAGTT
Organism: Melitaea cinxia; assembly: GCF_905220565.1. Lineage (NCBI taxonomy): Eukaryota > Metazoa > Arthropoda > Insecta > Lepidoptera > Nymphalidae > Melitaea > Melitaea cinxia. The sequence continues at coordinate 1,082,447 of NC_059396.1, read as the reverse complement.
AATTTTTTTTAAAGTTTCATTTAATTTAATTTAATAGTGAGCACTCCTACTTTGACTGTTTATACGCAGAGCAGGATATTCACAATGTTTCTCATGGCCTAATTTTTTTTCTCCTATATTTCGGAACAAGTGCAAAAGCTATTAGCACGAGATACAAACTAGTGACGAACTTCATCCATTAAGCGGGATTAAAATTATTTTGTTTATTTATTTTTATAATAGAAAAATAAGTGTTGTCTGAAAAATCTTGGCCAGGCTATATTTAATTCAAAATTGAAAAATTTATTTTTATTCAAAAATGTACCGACGAAATTAAAGAATAAATTTAATACCTGCCGACATTATAAAGCCTGTAGAAAATGCCAACGCCGGGTTATCTATTATTTTCCAGGCATAACTCAGTAGTTGTTATACTGCTACCAAGTGGTGACAGGTATAAACAGGTATAATAATATACATATATTGTTCTAGTTACTTTCACCTACATGTTTCATATGTAATCTTATATCAATAAAATATGATGAATACGATGACATAGAGTTGCCTACTAAAAGTCTGGTTTGAATGGTGGTTACCGAATAAAATATATCATATAGCCTTAGCAGGAAATTTCCAGCTAAATTTTCGCGATTTATCTTTAATATACTTGAGAACATAATTATTTAATTGTTATCCAATAAGCAGATAAGTGAAGATGACCATGGTATGAGTCAAATATGGGAACAAAGAATGACCATGTAAATATTCCGTTTAACGTATAACTTATATAAGCTAATCATATCCATCAACATTCTAGTTGAATCACCGTTCACCGTGTTACCACACGAACAAAAAGTATTAATACTTTTATTATCTGACTTATGCGCTTTCGATAACATCACGCCTTACTTAATCACTAATCTATTAGGATTACTGTCAAAATAATTTTAATTTCTTACGTTTTAAATTTCACTGCAAATTTATTTTGTTGTTATGCCAGAGTACTCCTTATACAGGCTGTTTTAATAGATATGTGTAATCGAATAAAAAATAAATGCAGTTGCAATAAAGAAATACCGTCAGCGTAGGACCACGTCCTATCTTGACTAGGAAGTCACATAACCGTCGATCTGCAGTTTTATGTAATAAATTGCCCGCAGGAATGCATGATTTTTGACAAAAGGCATAGGCAATTTAGAGCCTGTAGATGTTCATTTTAAATAACAAAAAAACGTGTAAGTATAGGAGGGTTTAGGTCTCTGTTTATTAACATGGCGTTTTGAATCAAGTGCTAGAAGTCGATTTTCTTCAAATGATTTAATTTTATAATTGATAGTAGATCGCTAAGATGACCTATTTAATGCGAGTTCCTCCCAGCTTTCGGGATCAATAGCACAAGCATTCAAGTTTCTTTTGAACACATCCTTATACCGTAGATGTTTACCGCCGTGTCTTCCTTTACCCTCTGCCATCTCAGAGTAAAAGACTGCTTTGGGTAGACGGCGGTCATCCATGCGAAGGAAATGCCCACACCATCTCAGCTGTCTCTGGATAAGCAAAGCCTCCACTCCACACATTCCAGAAAGTCGTAGGACCTCGGTATTTGGCACATGGTCTTGCCATCTGATCTTCATAATAGATCTCAGACATTTTAGGTGAAAAGTGTCAAGCTTTTTCACATCTGATTTGTATATTAATATAGAATAAAAAAATGACCAATTATTGTTTAAATGACAAAATAGTGCCTTGCCTATCTGTCTTTTTTGCCATACACACCTGATAGCAATCGATACTTACAGAAGGGAATATATCTGCAAACTTGCAATGAACAGCGTGGTGGATTAAGCTCTGACTTTTATTTGATTTTACAAGCTGAATCAATCAATCGAAATAAAAAAATAGACTAATTAATTTGTTTTTCGCAACATGTCGACACGTAATTATTGAAAATTTGCAAACAGTTTAAGTTAATAGTGCATTAAAACGAATTAAATTTAGGTTGAATTTGCATCCTATTACAATATTTTTTTTTATTATAATCATAGGTATCACATCAAAACTGGACCACTTAGTTGAGGCTGGCGTGGGTGCTATATGGATGTCGCCCGTCTTCGTCTCGCCTATGGTAGACTTTGGGTATGATATTAGCGATTTCTATGATATTCAAGGAGAATATGGTACTATGGCGGACTTTGAAGAATTGGTTGAAAAGGCACACAATCTTGGTAATTATAATTCACTTATTTCCTTCATTTTGTCTTTAGTATAATTCTCAACGCAATTTTTTTTTTTTTTTTTTCGAAAAAGCGTCCAATCAAATTTAAGATTTGATGGGATACTATAAATTATTTATGCAATTTTATAAGAACGATAGATTGAACTCTCAATAATGTTTCACTTCTTGAGTTCAAGCTCCTTACGATTTTACTCATATTTTTTGTATATGTATATATTATTTTTTAGTCACTAACTTCAGTGGATTTTGTTTATATTTGTGTTTGAATTATTTTTTTCAATATACTAATATTTTAGGTATCAAAATCATTCTGGATTTTGTTCCAAATCACGCCAGTACTGAATCTGAATATTTCAAGAGATCTGTGGCAAGAGAGCCCGGGTACGAGAATTACTTTATTTGGGCCGACCCTGTTGTTACCAATACTACTAACCGAGAAGTCCCTTCCAATTGGGTAAGTACACATCCAAATTAATATAACACAAGTC